>NC_041810.1:4517639-4637639 GCF_900964775.1 Scleropages formosus | reverse complement strand
GTGCTCCATCACTGAGACCCAATGAAGCTGGAAATGTCTGGAAAAGCTCGGTTCCAACAGACTCCACACTACACACCTGTGCTTCTTTCCAAAGTGCTGCTCGTGCGACTCCTTCGGCCCCCTGTGCCGCAGAGGCTCTACGGAATCTGCATCTCTGTGTTTGCGCTCTCCCTGCTTTAGCCAGATCTACTCTCCCCGTGTACCTAAACCGCCCTTTTCACCTTAGTTTCTCTCCCTCCCGCAGCCCTGCAGGACTCTCCTCTGTCGAACGGCCACTCGCACCCGGGGCGGGACTTCCTGAGGAAGCAGATGAGAGGGGACCTGTTCTCTCCACAGCAGTTAGAGGTACTGGACCGAATGTTTGAGAGGCAGCACTTCCCTGACCTCTATCCCACCACAGAGCCCAGCAAGCCCCACCAGGTAAGGGGACCATCGCTCACCTGCTGGCTCTGTGCTCTATGCCCCCCCCGGCACGCCTTACCACGGCTGCAGTCTGCACGCTTCTCTCGCCTAGCTTGTCTTCGCCCCCCCAACCCCGATCCCAACTCTGACCCATAGACACCTACATGAAACCTGATACTAAAGCTTACACAGCAGTTTTTCATACATTAAAGTACAGGTGTTACACTGAACTACATCTAATGAAAGTAAGAAAACGAGTGAAGATTAACATTAGATGTTAATGCACCCCACATCTTGGAAAGGTCATTTGGGATGTTATTCTTAGGAGGCAGCAGGTGGTACAGTGACTAGTGCTGCTTCCTTACAGGACCCCCATTCAAAAGCCCACCTATTGCTGTGGTACCCTTGACCAAGGTACTTACCCTAAACTGATAGAGTAAAAAAATTCCCAGCTGCATAAATGGTTAAATCACTGTAAATCAATAACTCTGCACGATTCTGTGGAGAATGCTTCCGCTAAATAAAGGTTAATATTATTAAGTCTTCAATACTAGACAGTGTTGAGGTTGCAGTTTTAATACAGCTCATATACAGTATGATAATCAGCAGCCTGAAAGCATGGTTATTATAAGTAAGACTACTGAGTACCTAGTTGAATAACTAATTGACTTAATGAACTTAAGATGCTAATTAAGGGACAACCTATTATTTGTATTGGACCCAGTAACTTTTTGCAAATACACACACACACACACACACACACACACACACACACACACACACACAGAACCGCTTGTCCCATACGGGGTCGCAGGGAGCCGGAGCCTAACCCGGCAACTCAGGGCGTAAGGCTGGAGGGGGCGGGGACACACCCAGGACGGGACACCAGTCCGCCGCAAGGCACCCCAAGCGGGACTCAAACCCCAGACCCACCGGAGAGCAGGACTGTGGTCCAACCCACTGTGCCACTGCGCCACCGCACCCCCTTTTTACAAATATTTTTTTAGTTTTTATTTCATCACTCAAACCTATTTTTCATATTATTTTCATCAGACTTTGGATCTTGGACAGTATCGGACTTTTAATGGGATGCAACCCTGCTTTTAAAACTTTTTGACTCCTTCCTAGTTCTACTCGCGGGACTTTGGTCCTGTCGCCGACCTTGTAAACAGCAGCAAGGGGAGCAGACATGGTGCCGCTCGAACGTTCGCTGACGCCCACACGCACGCCGTATGTGTGTGATGCGGAGGGGCTCTGAGTGAAAGGCGGTAATACCCGGCCCATCTCCCCAGGAGCCCCAAGGAGCCGGACGGGGTCAGGGTCAGGGAGCGGCGCGTTAACCCCGGAGCAGCGAGGACTGGGGCCCCTTAATCGTAACCATTACACAGAGCACCGTGCGGCTGTTCGCGGGGTCCGCTGCTCCCTCGTCCCCCAGAGCTCACGCGCACCACGGAGGACCCCCTCTCGGCCTACGTGCCGAGTATCATTGAATCCCCCTCCGCCAACTGACAAGCACTTTGGAGTGCTGCTGACAGCCCCACCTGCACACCCCGCCTCCCCCCAGACAAGCGCGACCCCTGGCGTGCGCGGTCCTGGCTGGGGGATTGACAGCGAGCTTGACCCCCCGGCACCGTGGTCGCTGCGGCCCTTTCACTCAGCACGCCTTAAAGAAACACGGGTACGAGGGAGCAAGCAGATGTTAGCGCCTGTCAGGCACGATGACACACAGTGTTTGCAGTGTTTCTAATCCAGATGCTTTGAAATTCACCAATTGATTCTATGTTCTGTTTGGACCACTTTGCGCCGTTTTTTTCCTTCTGCAGATAAAGTAAATCTTGCCTTCCTCCCAGAACAGCTGCATTAGCTTTAAATATTCGCTTTTTTACCCTTTAGGCAGAGGGTAGGATGCTGGTTCGAGGGTAATACTGCTGGCAACTGGGTTTGAGTGTTGTAGACTCCCCTTCCACTGCTCTTACCCATAATCACAGTACATAACTTGAATTACTCCCCCAGAATTATTACCCTGCTGCGAAAATCATTTCAAGTTAAGTGTACTATACAGACCTAGTATGGTAAGTCGCATTGGAAAAAGGTGCAGCACAGAATTTTGAGAAATGATGGGTTAGTTCCATGGTGTTTGTAGAGCTGTGCATTTACATTTTTTTATTTTGCTGATGCTTTTGTTCAAAGCAACGGAAAGATTACAGATACAAGCTTATAATTACTTACCCTTTTATACAGCTGGGTCATTTTACTAGAGTAATTCAGGGTAAGGACCTTGCTCAAGGGTACTACAGCTAGGGGTGGGGATCAAACCTGCAACCTTTGGATCCAAAGGCGATAACTCCAACCCCTATGCTACCAGCTGCTCAGGTACACTAGTATTGTTTACATTAACATTTGCATTTATTCATATTGCTGATACTTCTCTCCAGAGTCGCTTGCAATGTTAAAGTACCCATTTGTACAGCTGGGTAATTTTACTCGAGCTCTTCAGGGGAAATTCATACCTTGGTCGAGGGTACTACAGCTGGAGGTGGGATTCGAACCTGCTTAAAACTGTATTGTTTCATACTTTTGCTTTAAATAAGGGCTAAATTACTGGTGACTTACCATAAATAAGTTGCACGCAGGTCTTTCATGTCTAAGGACCCGATGAGCTTTAGTCAACCTCTTAATAATACTTTCCTCAGAGGGTCTCCTACCGTCTGGGGACCGGATCCATAACCCTGCATCACCTGAGGAGGCGATACCCGCTGACCTCCAGGTCCCCCGCAGTCTTTCTGTATTTCAGTCGTTCCAGATATATGTACTAAGCTGTGCAGGAAAGTCAGGCTGAACATGATGAAGCAGCACCAGTTGTTTTCGAAATCTGCCATCTCCTTTCCCTGCCCCACTGCTCCATGGCCACCCTCTCCCTGCTCCTAGTTCTGCTCACCTCCTTCCTCACCATCAGTCCAGCAGTGTGATGCACATCCAGTCACTGCGCCTTCAGTGCGGGTGAAGACTATTAACCAACAGCGGGCTATTAATTTGTCTTTCTGACTTCACAGGAGAGCCCATAAAACAGTGCACAGTTGTCAAGCAGAGTTCATTTTAATTTCCCTTTCAATCGCAGTAAATTATGCAGGTGATAAATCAGCCTAGTAGGCTGGTCTCCGGGCTGTAATAGGAGCCCTAATTCCTGGCTAATTATCCCGAGCGCGCCTGCCAGATCAATAGCACAACAAGGCTGGGGAGAGACAGGGAGAGGAACTGGGGGGTTGGTGTGGGGGGAAGTGGCTGACAGCTGGGGTGGGAGGGATGAGTAGCCCCGCCACGGCCATCAGCACCCACCTCCTCCAATCTCCTCCTCTGCTCTCGCTCTGTGCAGTTCAAAGGTTAAACTGGGGAGAAAGGTCGACCTTGACGGGGTTTTTCGTCATTGACTCTCGGATGAGGAGACAATTAGGGCTTTCCCTGTGCAGCCAGCCTTCACTGTCCGCTTCTCGAAGCACCGTGGATTTTGAGTTTGAGTAATGAGTGAGAAAGTGAGTGCCCATCGGAGGAATCCTTCAGGAGTCAATTGGACGCGAGCACCAATAGGATGGGTCTTTCTGGAATGAATGAGGGAGTGGACACCAACAGAAAGGGTTCTTTGGAAATGAGTTGGACAGTCAAAATCTCTAGGAGTCATTTAGGAAAGGCTGAGACACTGAGCACCAATTGGAAGAGTCTTTCAGAAAGAAATTGGGCGGTGAGCACCAATAGGAAAAGCCCTTTGGGAATGTGTTAGTGAAAACCAATGGTAAGAGCCTTCTAGGAATGTATGGGATAATCAGCTCCAATAGGAAGAGTCCATCAGTAATGGGTTAGATAGCAAGAACCCATGGAAAGATCCCTTTAGGAACAAGTTATTCATGGACCACCAATGGGAAGAGTCCGTCAATAATGGGTTAGATAGCAAGAACCCATGGAAAGATCCCTTTAGGAACAAGTTATTCATGGACCACCAATGGGAAGAGTCCATCAGTAATGGGTTAGGCGACAAATATTACGTGACCTGTGCTTCTGTGTCACCTTTGTGGTCGTTCACCTTGTGAGCCTCACCTTTTAGACACCCTTCTTGCTCCACCCGTTGAGAATCCTCAATAAACACTTTGCTCCTGCTGGACACTCCCAGTGACTGCAGAAGTAGCAGCAACGCAATGATTTATTTGCATTTACAACCTTTTCCAATGGGTTTATACGAGATGTTGTTGACTGGGGAGGTGGGGAGGTTGAGGGGAGGGAAGGGGGCATCAGCCGGGATGGGGTGTGGGGATGTGAGGGTTGCTGTGTGTGTGGGGGTGTTGGGGGGTGGAAATGCTATTATGCAAATGACATTGCGCGTCCTCGGCGAGCTGAAATAATTTTTGTGTTGCACGATTAAACCTCATCTGTTATTGATGTGGGATCACAGAACGCTATTAGACGGGTCCCAGCAGCCAGGTCGCTATTAGGGCCAGTCCCCAGTCCCCGGCTGCCCGTAAGTAGGATGAAGGCGTGGGACTGCGCCGACACGCAGGCGCCAAACGTGGCACGGAGGGTGAAATGCATTTCAAATGTGTCTGAATTACATGCATGCGAAGCGTGACGTTGGGGGGATGGGGGGGATGGGGGGCAATAAAAGGTGGTGGGTGACGGCCGTGCGCTGGATCCTGAGCCGGATGATGCAGAGGAAGGCTCATGTGTCCCTCCTCCCCTTCTCTCTCGGCGGTTTTCCTGTAGGTAGCACAACTGTCAGGCATCGAGGTGAACTGTGACCATGGGGGGAAGTTAAACACTTCTGTTTCTGTAAATATATATATATCTATATTTATACATATATGTGTGTTACTGGGTAGGCTCCGGTTCACCGCGACCCCGTATGGGACAAGCGGTTCAGAAAATGTGTGTATATATATATGGAGAAATGCAGCTCATAAAAGACAGTGTATCAGCACTTGCTTAATTTAATCTAAACCCAGCAGTAGGGCAAAAGTACTGGAAAGCGTGCCATGTGCTTCCGAAGGGCAGCAGGTGGCGTAGTTGTTTGGGCCGTTGCCCATTAATCAGAAGAGCAGGCTTCATATCCCACCCCCTCCGTAACACCCTGGATCAAGGTACTTACTCTAAATTAACACAGTAAAAATTACCCAGATGTATCAACGGGTAAATCATTGTAAGCAGTTTGCTGTAAAAGGGTGGGAGCTGAAAAAAAAAACTGTCAGATCAATAAATAGTCATTTCACATGGCGATTGGGTTTCAACCTGTGAATCTAAGAAGGTGTCCCTTTTCAGAGGACATGTATGAAAAACTGCTAAGATTCGTTCCTGCTTCTAAACCCAGACTAATGCTGTCGTAGTTGACTTTTTTTAATAGAAGGGTGTAATTGAATGTGTTAGGGCCTGTGTCAATTCGGTGCAGAGCGCTAACCACACACACACACACACACACACACACACAGGCACACCTGCACGCATTACACACGGACTCACTCTCCCAGAGCGTCTGCGTTTCTGAATCCGGCCCCCGTCCCCATCCTGTTTCTCTCCCTCCCTCCCTCCCTCCCCCACTATCTCTCTCTCTTCCTCCCCACTTCCTCCGTCACAGCTGTGTGTTCACGTTTTGATCAGGGTTGATGGCTTATGAATTCCAAAATTGACAAAATTTACAGGAAAAAATGAGAATAATCCATCTTCCTTAGCCGGCTGTCAGGGGGCTGGCGAAACTTCATAATCTTCAATTACCCATGCTATTCTCTCGCATTTACATGTCCGCATTAGGGGCCTACATGAAAATGAGGAACAAAGAGAGAGGGGAAATCAAGCCATTTACGTGGATGGAGAGGAGGAGAAACCAGAGCGGTAGAAAGAGCTGACATGGGAGCGAGAGACAGACAGGCAGTGTGACAGGCTGCGCCAATGTCCCCCGTGCCTGTGGTGCTGGGGGGGGGGGCGCACGTCCAGGAGAACAAGACCCTTTAAATGGAAGGATGTCTTAAGATCGTTTTTTAAAAAAAATTGATTCGAACAGTGACTGCAAATCTGTTACAGGTTGACTTGAATTTGTTTCATTCTCGATGGTTAAAAACCCCATGAACAAATTCCCAAACAACAAGGCACAAAAATCGTTTTTTTTTCTTCCCCTCCAGCTGTGTCCATTATCAATATGCGAACCGCCTATAATAATCCATATCCAGACTTGAATGGACTTTAAGATACCACTGTCAGCATATTGCTACAGCCTAATGTAATACAGCTACACCTATTTGTGTAAAATGTTGCTGCTCTTTCCATCCTGTATAAATATTACTTAAATATGGTGATGCACATCCCTGCACCGATAGTGTGTTATTTATTTATGGCACTTCCTTCTTCGTTAGGATATGGTACCCTACCACTTTTTATGATATTCTGTATGTTGAATGGGAATCCACCGTTAAACTATCTTACTTTCCAGTCGAAGACCTGGGTTCAAATCTCTGCTCTTTGACTAAATATATTTAAAACCAGATGTGGTAGCCTTAAGCAACATGCCCTACGTTGCTCTCGGAAAAATGACCCGACTGTATAGATGGGCAGTTTGTTAGTGTCAAACATCCGAAGTCGCCTTAAACGAAAGTACCGGCTGAATGAACAAAATGCAACCTCACATAAAGAAACTCTGCGACTGTCCCCAAGCACATGTTTCCCATAAAGAGATAAATTAGATCTGCTAAATCGTGCCTGTTAAATTACATTTTCTCTCTCACAGCTAAAAGTGAAAGCATAATTTTCCACTTGCAATCCAGAATATGCTTTTTAGGGGTGATTGCTTGCAAATATTTTATTATGCCTACTTTTTAACTAATTATGTATGTTCATTACACTTCATAAATACACAATTTGGATTTAATAGATGGAACGCTATATGTTTCATATGACAGAAAAAAAAAATCTTCATTTAAGGTTTCTACTAAATTCCGGGGAACGTGCCAGGATTCACTCTGTTTTACCACTAATTAGTAATAACTATGAACGCAGGGCTTGGTTATTACCTGCTTAATGACACTTTATTCAATCAAAATTAACAGCCACACTATCCCTTCATATTTTCACAATAATAAAACAATAAAGCCATTAGAGCTGACCAGAGTAATCTAGAAGTCCATTTGGTGAGTAGCTCAACATGGCCCTAGCTGTCACTGTCACCCCGCCTGGCCGTCCCCTCACACTTTTAAAGAGCTAATGGTGACGCATGAGTCCTGATGGCAATGCAGCGCGAGGTCATGCGCAGGTGAGGCAGATCCATCACATGTATTCAGATTGATCCACTGCCTGAGAGAGAGGGCGGGGGCTGTGGGGGTGGAGGTGGGGGTTGGGGGGCGGGGGGTGCGTGGAGATGGAGAGGAGCGAGAGAGTGATGACACGGGGCGACGCCGCATGCCGTCAACTCCTCGGGCCGTCCCGCTGCAGGGACTCTTGGGATTGATTCGGCCTCATTTGCGCGCGCATGTATTTGTTCGGAAGATGATTTTATGCAAAACAACTCAACGCGATCGTTGCGTGCAAGTATCTGCAGTGCACAAACTTACGTGTACATCTCCTTCATTTGCTAAAGAAGAATTAAATGGGAAAAAAAAAAATCACATTTCGTCAAAAGTTTTAGAAGAGTTTCATCTTCCGTAAATCTCGTTTTGGAATCTTACACGTTCAGTTTATTTCATTCCCTCTGTATAATTTAACCGGGCGATTTACAGCGTATGTCCAACACTTTTTTTGACTATGAACATGTAGGTTAGTGAGTACCACGTTTCTTTCAAGTGTCGCCTTCAGCTGGAGAAGCTGCTTTGACGTTCACCACTGAGGCTTTTTATCTCCGTTGTATTCCAGGCTTTAATGTTCCCCAAACTTGTCCCGCTGTCCCTGCAGACCACAGACTACTCTGCCATGGCATCGTTGGCAGGGGGGCTAGAGGAGATGAAGAGCAGCCTTGCCAACCCAGGGGCAGCAGAGCTGGGTGCCAGTGTCCCGGGACCGCAATCATATCAGCTGGTGGCAGGTGAGCACTGACGAAACCGATCGACTGGTCTGGGGTACTCTATCGCACCGCTATTCCTGATCGAGTGAGTCGGGGGCCTAGATTTGGACCAGTGCACCCACTTGACTAGCTCTGGGGCTTTAAATTGGACTGGTCTACCTGATTGGCTGGCCCTGGGGCCCTGATTTGGACCGGTGTACATGATTGGTTAGCTGTGGCCCTTTGAAATGAACTGATGTACCTGATTTGCTCGCTCTGGGGCTTTTAATTGGACTAATTTACCTGATTGGCTTCCTGCGGACCTTTTTATTGGACTGATGTACCTGATTGGCTGGCTTTGAAATGAGCTCATGTTGCTGATTGGCTGGTTTTGTCGCTTTTGGTCGAGTTCATGTACCATTTCTTGGGTTCAGAACCAAATTTCATGCTTTGGCTTTATCCAGCCCACCTTGCCCTGAAACAGTCCTCAGCATCAGTGCAGTTTATGCAAAGTCTTTGTCGGTTGATTATGTCTGAATAGCAGAGAGTTAACAACTAAACAGGGGCATGAAAAGCAAGAAATTGTTGAAGTTCTTTTTCCTTTCTCTGCAGTAAAATAATTGTTGGGGGAAGCGCACTGCCGAAAGACCAAAGCTAATTTGCTGATTCTTTTCATGCACTTCTGCTCCCTTCTCGCACCGTGTCAAAGTGCGCTGTTGAATTCTCTCACCCGACATCCTATCTCGGCACAGTATTCCTCCACATGAGACTGAAAGTGTGGGGTCAGTGATGCCAAACCTGCATCTGCGAGGAGAAGTCCTGTGCGCACCCCCCAAGACCCCATCCCGTTCCCTCGCTCCCTTCACAGTTTGGGACGAGCAGCAGCTAATTAAGTACGGGCCAGGAGTCAGCTGACAGAACCCATGCATTCTGCTCTCTAATGAGAAAATCATTAGGATGGGAGCGGGTGGCTGCTCTGACAAGGTGTATTAAAGCCTGCTCTCTTGTGAACCCTGGGGGACAGGGGGGAACAGAGGGGTAAATGGGGAGTAGGGTGGGGGAGAGGTTTGGACGGCCTGTCATATACTGAACAGAAAGAGGAGGTGGGTCTGGGGGCTTAATCTCAACCAATCTACATGAAGATCACAGATGAAAATGAAAAATAAACAATCATCTAATCCTCTCAAGCCCACTGTCAAGGTTTCCCAAATATAAGAGGAGTCTCATGGATCAGTTCTGGATCCATCCATCCAGCCGGCCATCCCTAAGAAACAGTTCACTAGCAGTCGTGCCAAATGCCATTCGGCTTTGCACGATCCCCGCTGATGCTGAGCAATGCTTCGAGCAGAGGATACGCTTGCTGTCTTGAACAGCGTGTTGGGGAGCAGCTCTCATGACTATTCAAACAAGTCAGCAGGACCTCATGTGCAGCATCATTTAGTGGTTAGATGAGGTTTCCTTCCAACAAACAATGGCAGCTTAGTGGTCTGGGAAAGTATAACAGCAGGAATATTTGATGTAGATCAACCATGCACTACAGAACGACATGTGTTGTATCGCACACTTTCATGTGTAAAATATCTTATACAGACTGGGAATAAACAGGGTTCAGAGTCAGAGTCTGTCCGGAGAAGTGATGGCATATCGTATATTTGCAATTAGAGCAGAGTTATGGACATGTGGTGACACGAAAACCACTGGCTCAACTTGCAGAACGTGGTCACCGGTTCGGATTAACAGTTATAAATAATTAAAAGTCATTACGGCAGAAGCGAACCGAGGCTCGTTCGTCGCCGACATTGCGCTTGTGATCAGCGTCGCCCTCTAGTGGCGGAGAGGAACAAGCGAGCGCAAGTGTTATAAATCAGCGCGCTCTCTAAGATGCTTTTATTCAAATCTGTGCATTTCAGTTGTACACACGCAGAAATATTTTTGAAAGGCACCTGTGAGTTTCAGGACAGTGAATTTGAGGAGTATCATTTGAGGGGACTAGATAGTGCAAGATAGCAGGTTTAGGATCCTGAGGGTGTTTCTCCGCCTGGGTGCGCCGGGCTGCAGCGTCTCTGCGCTCGCTGTCTGGCTGAGGGATCCGTAGCGGCTTGAGCAGCAGGTGACCCCTGTGACAGTTGTAGCTGGGATCCACGTCTATCCAGCACGCCTCTCGCCGGGTCTCCTTCACACAGCACCCCTCGCCCCGTCGCCCCCCTGAAGAGAGGGTTCTGTCTGACCCCCCGCCTCGGCTTGGAGGGTCCTGGGAGACGAGCTGTGAGGAGCCCTCTCCTCCTTCCCCTCTGCCCTCCTCCTCCTTTCCCTCTCTCTGTCTCTCTCAACACAAGTCTCAGTTTCCCCAGTGTGGGGCGCCCTGCCCGGTGACCCGCTGCGGATTATGAACCGGTCACCACTAATGCCCCACCCCCCCCCCCCTTCATGTCACACATAGGAGAAAACTTTCAAACGCGGCAGCAGAGAGAGGAGAAAAAATGGTTGAGTTTATTAGGGTGTGTGTGTGTGTGTTTGGGATGTGTCAGGTGTTCTGTATGTTTTAGAGGACTCCTATTGCACAAATTTTGTGTTATACACATTCCTGGAGCCCTTAAAAACACACACATACACACTGTCTGAAACCATTTGTCCTGAGGACAGGACATCAGTCCATCACACACACACACACTGACTGAAACCGCTTGTCCCAAGCAGAGTCACAGTGAACTGGAGCCTAACCTGGCAACACAGGGTGCAAGGCTGCAGGGGGGAGGGGACACATCCAGGACAGGACACCAGTCCATCACAAGGCACCCCAAACAGGACTCAAACCCCAGATCCACCAGAGAGCAAGCACAGGCCAAACCCACTGTGCCACCACACCCTCCATTTTTTTCATTTTCAGAACCACTTGTCCCATACGGGGTCGTGGAGAACCAGAGTCTACCCGGCAACACAGGGCATAAGGCCGGAGGGGGAGGGGACACACCCAGGACGGGACGCCAGTCCGTCGCAAGGCACCCCAAGCGGGACTCGAACCCCAGACCCACCAGAGAGCAGGACTGTGGTCCAACCCACTGCACCACTGCACCTCCCCACCCTTAAATAAGAAAAAAAACACAAAAACAGAATAAAGCAAAATAGGGAAAAATTTGACAAAAAATAAATACAAATAAGTTGTGGATAATTGATTATAGCAGTAGGTTGTGACATGTAGCTATTTAGTCAGTTTAAGAAATAACAGCAAACAATAATAAGAATAATTGCATCAAACACATACACAAAATGCATATACGGTATTAATTTATGGGATTTTGTGTAATGTACCTAAAATACATGAGGAATGAGAGGCAGCACAGTGGCACAGCGGGTCATGTTGGTGCCTTGTAGCTTCTGGCCTGTGGGTTCGAATTCCAGCGTTGGTTTCTTCCCGCCGTCCAAAGACACGTGTTTCAGGCAAACTGGTGACACCGAACTTCATTTAGTGTGTGTGATTGCCTGTGATGTACTGGTGCCTTGTCCAAAGAGACCCTGCCTCACACCCTCTGCTTCTGGGATGGGCTCTAGACGACTGTAACTCTGCACTGGGCAGTTGCTGATAATAATTTGGGTCTTGGATTGGATACAGCTGTCTTACAGTGCCTGGGTGGTATGAGAGGATGTGGATTCGACCCCATTCAGTCTGTGTGGAGTTTGCATGTTCTCCCCATGTTTGTGTGGGTTTCCTGTGGGTGCTCTGGTTTCCTCCCACACTAGAAAGACATGCTGTTCTGGTTCCCCCATAGTGTGTGAGTGACAGAGAGAGTGTGTTCCACTGATGTATGGATGAGTGACCCAGTGTAAGTAGTGTATCTAGCAGTGTAAATTACCCTGGTGAATAAGGTGTGTGGGCTGATAACACTACATAGAGTTCGTTGGAAGTTGCTTTGGAGAAAAGTGTCTGCTGAATAGATGAATGTCAATTTACAAGTATCTATATGCCAGGCAGCAGAACATAGATCCATGCAACAGGAAGTGTTTCGATCTGCGCAGTGTGTTGTGACACAGCCAGTCCGTCTCGCACCGGCTCGCCTCACCGCCCAACAGTCATCTGACAAGGTGGGGGCTTCAGCGGTGAGTGAACAGCGTGCTGAGGGAGCGTGACCTTGGCTCAGCGCTTGCGCCGTGTCCTCGGCTCACCTGCACCGTCCAGCCGTGATCTCAACGCCACGTGTAAATCAATACCCCCTGATCGGTGGACACGATCAGTTTCAACATCCGTGCCCACACACACACACACACACACACACACACAATTACATTTACATGTAATTATTAGCAGACGCTTTTAGCAGACGCTTTTCTCCAAAGCGACTTCCAACGAACTCCATGTAGTGTTATCAGCCCACACCCCTTATTCACCGTGGTGACTTACACTGCTAGATACACTACTTACAATGGGTCACTCATACATACATCAGACTACCTGACAGGCACACACACACACAAACACACACTCCTCTCCCAAAAAAGCCCCCAACATCTGCTTCCTGCTCGAACCCCTGCCCAGT
Source organism: Scleropages formosus (assembly GCF_900964775.1). Classification (NCBI taxonomy): domain Eukaryota; kingdom Metazoa; phylum Chordata; class Actinopteri; order Osteoglossiformes; family Osteoglossidae; genus Scleropages; species Scleropages formosus. The sequence continues at coordinate 4,624,703 of NC_041810.1, read as the reverse complement.
CCCCTTCTGTCAGGTCCTCCACCTGCATCTCCAGACTTCCCCGTGACCCGTGCGCACCGGCACACACCTGCCCCACACGCACCGGCGTGGTTTGGGCTCCAGCACCTCTTTCAGGCTAAATGAAGAGAAGTGAGTGGAAGTGATGGCGCAAACGTCGGCGCCGCTTATGAAGATGAATGGTCCGCACTCGGCGCGCTTTTATTGTCTGTGATATGTAAAGAAAGGGAAATGATTTATCGTGACAGACTGTCATGTAGTCTAATGCAGTTATAAATCCACACAACACTGATGGGCAGCCAGAGAGACAGGTATGGGGTGGGTGGTGGTGGGGAGGGGGGGTGGGGGGGTGTGGTACAGCCCTGGAGAGAGGGAACTGGGAAGAGGAGACGGCGAGGATGTAGACCGCGCCGTGTGGCTGCGGGTTCGAGTCCCTTGCGGAACGCACAAGAGGACCCCCCCCACCCCTTCAGGCCAAGACAAATACGTGCGCGTCAAGAGCTGGGGACCCCGCGCCGTGACCCGTGCGCAATCGATATGCCCCCCCCCCCCGCCCGTGCCTCCACACCTGTGGCATTTCGGCATTCGTCACGGGCAAGCCCCCCCACCCCCCCACGCGACCCCTTCCCTCCGGCTCTGTCTGCGGGGGGAGCCTCGCTAACACAGTCATTACGGAGATGCGTGTGCGACCCGTGTTTTATCAGCCGCTAATTAGAGTGGAGGAGAGACAGCCGAGGGCAGGAGTGGGGACCCGCGCGGTGTCCGACAGCGTTGTCACCCCCCCGCACCCCCCGCCCCCGCACTCCACGCGTGTCACACGCAGCCTTCTCACCGCCCGGGCTTCTGCAGCTACGGAGAGGTTGAAACCCGCCGAGGCCTCTCGGCGGCGTCCGCGCGATGAATCGCTGTAATTTAAACGGTTTTAGTGTCACCGGATGACGGAGGTCTTCGCCGGGCCGCGTTTTTAAATCTCTCCGGAGACGAACGCCTTTCCTGTTTTCCTGAAGGAGCTGCGGGGCGGGGGACCAAGAACAACCCATCATTTTTTTCATTACAGCTATGAAATACAGCGTTTCACTCTGCTTTGCCATTAATACAGCAACATTCAGCCCGAGGACTTGAAATGCATCATCTCTGTTGGTTTCTCTCTGCTTTTCCCTGGATTAGTAAGTGTACATGTGTGTTTACCGTGGTACTGACCGGCGCATGGTTCCACTCTCCCAACAGGCCGGGATTTAGCTAGCACCACACTGCCGGGATACCCTCCTCACGTGCCCCCTGCTGGACAGGGCAGCTACTCCACCCCAGCACTGACTGGCATGGTACCTGGTGAGTGAGAGTAAAAACCTTTTTCTTACCATGTTGTTCACAGCTCATCGGCCCCTGCCTCCATGCAGTGCGTCTCATTTACCGGGTGGTCCAAATTTTGTTTGTTGCTGTCATTTACTCGACAGGTTCCGTGTTTCAACGTGCACAACGTGTCTCGATCGCATGTTTCGAAGGGGCAGACACGGGTAGTGCGGTGGTCAGAGCCTCCGGGCTCAGAAGTCGCAGGTTCGAACCCCACCCCCCTGCTGCAGTACCCTTGATCAAGTTTCTTGCCCTCAAAAGATGCAGTAAAAATTACCCAGCTATACAAATGGGTAAATAACGTCGAATATCTTAGCACTGCGAGTCGCTTCGGAGAAACGCATCCGCTAAATGAAGAGGAACAAGTCCTCTATTTGATGACATCATAATTGGTACACGTGTAAAGGCACCGTGATCCACGCACATGTTGTCTGAAACCGCTTGTCCCATGCAGGGTCACGGGGAGCCGGAGCCTAACCTGGCAACACGGGACGTAGGGCTGGAGGGGGGGGAGGGGACACACCCAGGATGGGACGCCAGTCTATCACAAGGCACCTCAAGTGGGACTCAAACCCCGGACCCACCGGAGAGCAGGACCCAGCCAAACCCATAGCGTCACCGCTCCCCCCCGTGCACTGTGATCCTCCTTGATATAAACTGTCATTTATTACCTTTACCAGTTCAGCTGAAAGCAATTCTCAGTGTCGACAAATGAAGAAAACAGTGAGAACGCAGTGACAAGATGCGCCGAGAAGCATCGTGTTAAACGTGCGCCAGGAGGCCGGTGTGAAATGCGTAATTATCAATTTTGGCCTCGGACGGAAGTCTTTAAAGCTAAACGGTTATGTTGGCTGCGTATTCGTTCATGGCACTTATGGTGCTCTGGAGCTCCTGGCTGGGTGTTTCGAACATGTTGTACTGAGAGGGGAAGGAAATAGATTTCTGACACCGAAACAGCAAGTCGACGGCGGAGCCTGGGGGGGGGGGGGGGGGGGGTAGCAGCGGAGTCCCCGAGGAGGCCCTGTCGCTCGAGCGTGCGCCTCTTCCCGTCCGAAGCGGAGCCGAGCTGTGCGGTTTTCTCCAACTCGACCGGCACGTTTGGGTCAAAAGCAATTTACAAAGACCATCGCAGACGTGAGATGCTTTGTGGTTCGAGGGGGGGGGGCGGGGAGCATCACTGTGGCCATCAGCAGCGTGACTGCTGGGGACAGGAAGGTACCTGCGGTGACAGACAGAGCGGCCCGGTTTAGTTTGCTCTTCTTTTACTGTTACTTACACCGATTTACCCATTTATACAGCTGGGTTATTTTTACTGCGTCAATTCAGGATAAGTACCTCAGTCAAGGGCACTACAGCAGGAGGTGGGATTTGAACCCAAATCCTTCCGGTGCAAGGCGCTGGGCAAAACCACTGTGTCACCCGCTGCGGTTTACTGCAAGCAGATAGTGCTGGTCAAAAGTTTGAGTACACCTGGGCAACGCCTGCGTGGGACAGGAGAGCGAAGGAAAGCAACGCAGATGTGCGAAACATCTCTGGGAACTGCTGCAGGGGAGGTTCTTTAGGACGTGGTGCCTCATCAGACTTGCTGACCAAATACGGTGCGATCAAGACTGGTTTCCGGCACGTACCCCAACTTTACACTGGTACTTTGCCGCTGGTCGCACGTGGGCGTCTCCTTGTCGCCCCGTTTCGTCTATGAGAAGCAGAGGGGTGATCGAATGAATGAATGAATGAATGAATGAATGAATGAATGAACGAACCGTGGTGAACGGTTGCCGTGACCCCTGTTGGAGGCCTCGCAGGCTGGGTGGCTCAGCTTGTCACTCCTAAGGGCGGCGTCACGCAAACCCCGTCAGCGGCGCCCCGTAGCGGCGCGGGACACGGGATGGAAATTGAATTCAAATCAGGTTATGTTTAACTATCGCTCGGCCATTTAAATAACTGTTGCCTTTCCTGTGTCAGGACCGCTCTGACAAGGGACCCCTTTACCCGCCCTTATTTCTGCAGAGGTCTCGGGAGAGGGGATGGGCGCGGGTTTGGGGGGGGGGCCCTTGTCTCTTGCACTTCCTCTTTCGTCCTGTCTGCCAGGATGACAGCGCTCCCCTGGGAAGCAGGGCAGGGGGTTGCTGGGGGTTGGAGAAAAGAGGGGGAGAGGGCTTTTTTTTCTTTTTTAGGGGGGCAATGAATGGGATGATGCAGCCAGCAATGCGCTGCTCTGAATACAGTCATTAGAGGCGCGTGGAAGCAGCCCAGCTGTCCATTCTCAACATCAGTAATTTGTTTTAAATGAAAATCGCCGCTGACCCATGACTAATTCATTCATTCTCACCCACTCCATCTTGTGTTCTCTTTATCTCCACGATCCGAACTGGAGACGACGGAGCCGAACGGGGCTACGGCGCACCCTCGGCGTGCAGGATACGCGTGCACGCGCAATGCACGTAACGTGGTACAAGTGTGGTATTTAGAAAGTGAAAGCACACACTCGCGAGGCGCGTGCTGGCTCTTCCTTGCACATTCCATTATTGTCCTGTATTTATCTGACGCCTTTATCCAAGGCAGTTTACCATATTAGGTTACTGTACTGAGCTACTTACACTGATTTCCCCATTTATACAGCTGGGTTTTACTACATCAATTCAGAGTAAATACCTTGCTCAAAGGTCCTCCAGAAAGACCCAAATTCAACCCAGGTCATTTGAGGGTAAGGTGACATCTTTGCCCTCTAGATCACCCACTGCCCCAGCCAATAATCCAGCTGCCTTTGCTTTGCCACAGTATACTATATTTTACTATATTATACTATATTCTACTATAGTGCACTATAAAGATCAAATGCTTGTGTTCACAAGTGCATCTTCCAGCCCAGGACAGAGCAGGACTCTATCCCGTAGTTTTTTTTTTAAATGTCTATGGTCGCTAACTGGACACGCAGAAGGAAAAGAGTAATAATAATGTTAAAAATATGTGTTTCAATATTTCTTTCAGATAAAATATGGAAGAGATTCCCTCGATGCCCACATACAGTAAAATACATAATCGTTTTCGGAGAGGCCGGGGCTCACTTTTCTGACGTGACGGGTACAGACACAATACACCCAAAAGCTGTCAAGCGTCCATCTGAGAACTTTAAATTATTCCCCTAGTGGAAATTTAAACGTCATACATTAATATCAAGCAGCTGAAGCAAACACTCCCTTCATACTAGTGCCAGGCGGTGTATTCAGCTCCTCTGTAATAATAATAATAATATGTGTTGTAGTCTTTATTTTGTTCCGTAACACAATTTTTTGCTAATAACAGGGTGCAGCCCCATGATGAATGTCGCTGTTACTTATTGCGCCGAGCAGCATGACACACACGTGTGGTGACTTTCCGCACGATTCAGGACCTGGAAAAGTGCCAGCGAGGTGGGCAGGCCCTACGAGGAGAGCTGGCCAGCCTGTTCATCGCGCAGAACGGAAGGGGGAATCGTGCCCAGAAAACCATATGGAAATACATGCACATCCATTACCATACTTGATACAAATAGAAGAGGGCTTTTAGCTCTCTCTCACACGCACACACACACACACACACACACACACGCGTACAGTAGGTCCAGCCGCGTTACAGTGACTGTAAATGAGCCCCAGCGGTCCCGGTGTGTTCAGATACGCTCCCCTCGGAGCAGATGTGACTAAGAGTGTTTATTTAACACTGATGATTTCGCAGGGTAAAGTGAGCTGCTGAGCTGTGTGTGAGCGCGGCAGATGGGGTCGACGGGAAAGCGCAATTTGGAAGAATTTGAAATGCTTCATACTTTAAAAAAAAAAAAAAAAATAGAAACCAAGAGATGACAAAATCAATGACAGGCAAATTAATAAAATAGTAATAAAATAAAATAAATTTAAGAAAAATAAAATAAATGCAATTGAAAAGGGGACTGGTAGCGTAGTGGCTAGAGCTCCTGTTCTTGCGTCTAAAGGTTGCAGGTTTAATCCCCATCCCTGGCTGTAGTACCTCGGAGCAAGGTACTGACCCTAAAAATTGCTCCAGTAAAATTACCCGGGTGTATAAACGGGTAAATAATTGTAAGTCACTTTGGAGAAAAGTTATCAGCTAAATGAATAAATATAATTGATAGAAATTTTTTTACAGTTATTTTTTTTTTTTATCTTTGCGCTCATGGTGGTGACCGATCTCCTTTACCGTACTTCTGCTCGCCAATACCTCGCTTTTAATTGATTAATAAAGCCCCCCCCCCCACTCCCCCTGCTCCCAGCACAAATGAAGACCAGCAAAGGGAGGCAGGTGGATATCAATAACTGCCAGAGGAAAGGGAGAATAGTGGAGGACACAAGTGTATTTTAACAGCCTATTTGAGGATAAGGAAGGTGAGGGCAAAGGGTAATAGACCTCCGAGGGACGGGGGCAGTGAAGTATTGACTAATGTGTGTGTCAATGGCTGGGGGGGGGGGGAGGCTTATCGCACGGAGCCAAAGAAAGTCCTGGGACTCAAAGATCTTTACAGCAAACGTATATATATATATATATATATATTTTTTTTAGCCCTAAATAAAAATGTTCACGTAAGACTGTGGGTCATAACCTGTGTTTATTTTACACATTCTCATTTTCAATCACAGCGAGGATTTTTTATAGAGGTTTTAGTGAAAGCTGAAAAGGTCGCACGTTGTTGGCAAAAGTTGCGCGCAGAGACAAAGTTGTCGTGTCGCCGGAACGTTTTTAACAGCATATTGTTCCCGCGTTACAGTCGGCTTTTATGGGATAAATCCATAACTTTGCGTTTAATAATGGCAGCGAGGGGTCGGAATCGCCGAGTACCGCGCCGCCTGCGTTGAACATCAGCGGCTTTTACCACATTTACAGCCTAAATATGAACGTTCCACACACAGTCACTGTGTTACGGTGAGAAGCCGAGTTTTACTGCAGCAGCGGCTCAGAAATGTTGGCGAACTTCTGAAATGCCGATGCCGGCGGGGGCCAGGCTGAAAGTGACAGCGGCGCAGCTACTGAGAAATAATAAATAAATAGGAGAAAGCGTGTTGTTTGCGCCCCGAGCGCGAGCAGGGTTTTCCGTTTTTGACGAGCGACTGTGACCTTGAGGCGGCTGCGGTGAGAGTCCGCCCGCAGCCCTCCCTCCTTCCCTCCTTCCCTCCTTCTCTCACTCCCTCCCTCCCGGAGCTCACCCTTGTCTTCCAAACCCGACACGCAAACCTGTCGCCTTCGAGGCGCAGACACGAGTCTTTCAGGTGACAAGCGGGGAGATATTAACGGTCAGGGGCAGCGTTCTGACAGCTGCGGGAAGGTTATAAGTACCCACGAGTCCTCCTGAATCGCCGTATTATCTTTATTTTACCCTAATTCCTCACCGAGGCCTTCATCTCCTGCCTGTCCTCATGACCTGTTCCACGTGCGTTTGTGCCCTTTGGAAATTAAGGAACTGCTCCTAGGGGCAGCGTGACTCGAGCGAGCAGTTTTTCTTTTTATCTCTTATTTTTAGGTTGCCTGGCTGGGAGTTTTTTTTATTTAAATTAAAAAGGATGTGACATGATGAAACAAGCCATCAACTAGAACAAAAGCCCATAATGCATAACAGTAACAAGCAGAGATAGATAGATAGATAGATAGATAGATAGATAGATAGATGGATAGATAGAATAAAAACTATTGAAAAAGACTGCGCTGGCAGTATACACACAACAGTCATGAATCCGTTCCCAAATGTCAATTCCCATTCACTTCATTAAATCAAAATTAGAATGCCGTTGCATGTAAAGTGTTTTTCTTTTTTTGTCTTTTTTTGTGAAAAAAATCAGTGAAATATCCCTGCATACTAGTATTTTTACACCTCTTTAAGCTATTTTGTAAGCTTGTATCTACAAAAAATATACATATGATAATATGATCTTTAACCTGAATGTTTAATTGTCTCTCCTCTCAGTGGTGTTCGGTCTCCTTTGGGCTCTGCCTCCGACTCTCTCTCTTTCTCTCGGCTCCACCTTGCCCCGCTGCCTGCCTCCCTCCTTTCTTCTTGGCGCCGCGTCCCTCGTTCCTCTCCTCCGGCTGCTGCAGGGGGCTGACACCGCGGGTGCGTGCGAGCACTCAGGCAGAACAGACAGAGAGGGAGTGCGGGAGAGGGCTGGGGGCCCCGAGACTGTCAGCCAAGGGAAAGAGCTCCCTGGAGAGAGAGCGCGAGAGAGAGAGAGAGAGGGAGAGAGGAAGGGGGAAAGCACCAAAGAAAAGGAAGGCCCCTGTTTGGACCACAGAAAGAGGATGTGCTGGAGATGAGATGAGAGTTTTGCAGTGGCGGTGATGCTGGGTGATACTGGGTGATGCTGGGTGATGCTACAGTGAGGTCAGGGGTTGTGTGGCACCACCTATACCAACACACTACTGAAAGCGGTGGAGGAAAGCAGCGGGATGACCGGCACCACATTTGCATACAGTCATAAAAGTCCCGCCTCCCGTCACTGAAAGGTCATAAGAAACATATATTCGTTTAGTTGATGCTTTTCTCCGAAGCATCTTACATTGTTAAAGTTCTTACAATTATTTACTCAGTTACTGATACAGCTGGGTAATTTTACTGGAGCAATTTAGTGTAAGTACTTTGCTAAAGGGTACTAGGGTACTACCGCTGGAGGTGGGAGTGAAACCTGCACCCTTTGGATCCAAAGGCAGTAGCTCTAACCACTACGGTGCCAGCTGTTCTGGAGAGCAGCCCTGTTCCCCGATCCCAGGCCGGAACGAAAAAAGTGAATTGCAGGGACGTTGACGGTGCTTTCTATTAACCAGCGGTGCTGTTGTTTTCCAGGCGGTGACTTCTCGGGGAGCCCGTACTCCCATGCGCAGTATTCCACGTACAACGAGTCCTGGAGATTCACCAACCCCAGCTTGTTAGGTGAGTGAGGACCAGGCGGTGCTGGATTCGCATCTCCGACCCCACCCTACCGCACCCTTTGTACGAGCTCATGCGGGTCCCGCGCCGAATAGCGACCCCAGAACCAACGGGGAGTGCAGGCCACACATAGGGTGCCAACAGGGCGCTGTTCCCTCCGCTTCGCGCTTTGTTTCTCCTTCTCGATCCGAGCATGTGCTTGCCTGATCTTACTCTTGTTTTTACCATCGCCTTGCTGCTTTCGTTGGGTCCCGTCCATGTTCCTCATGAAACGGCCGCGAAGGTTTGAAAGCGTCCTCCCGGGATGACCTTCGCGCTGCGCTGTCGAGCTGCTGCTAGGGGGCGCTGTTGTCGTCCGTCCCCACCGCTAACTTTGTTACGGCTTGACCGAAAGCTCAAATTATCCTTATTTATAGCACAACTGCATGAGCTACGAAGGGGAAATCTTACGTCCAACTCTGAGATGACTCGCACTCACATAAAAAGCCCCTCCATTTAAAACTCACAGATTAAGACACACGGTGATTAATTTCGCACGTCGGTAATAAAGATGACTAATCAGTTTTCATGCCCGTAAAATATACAGCTAATACCGAATTAAGAGAATCAGATGCCGTGTACCGTTATTGCCATCACCTAGACAATGTTCCAAAATATATCTGAGAATATTTGCATATGTTACAGTTTGAGTTGTTATTTTTTTTTTTTTTCTGATTGATGGATAAAGAAGACCTACTGGTAACTGCTGCACGGAATATTAGCAGTCATTTTAAATTACATTCAGTATTTTGCAATTAACGTTTCCTTCTAAGTGAAATTTTACTGAAGCTTTTGCTCCTGTGGAGATCCGAACGGCGTAGTAGTATTTCAACACGGTGAATTAATACCATGTAGTGTACGCGCCGCTGGACCCAGTCGTAGGCCAGTGACAAAGATGCGGAGTTGAGCTGCGATCACCATAAATGAAAAAAGACTTAAGCTGCACTTTTGCTTAGTCAGATGAACGCGGCGACGTCGCCACGGTGTCTCTGCTTCGTTTCCGTTGCCGGAATGTGTCGACGTGACCGCGCCGCGCCTCCTGCTCAGATGGACTGTTCAGGTTATGCATCTCATGCTCTTGCGCCTAACACACCTGCTTTCTGTTTCAATGCCCTTCTGCCAATGTGCACCTGAGCAGTGCCAGCCCTCACGTATGGATATGCAATTTATGTGTATGCTCTAATTCTTGCCCTACTGCTGATCCCCTTTGCAAAGCAAAACCTTTGTCTGGAGTATAACAGCGTGAAACAAGGTAAAGTGTACAGTGTACATGCCGGTACAGTGCAGGACGTGAATGAAAGACAGATTTCTGTGTGTGAGTGAGCTTTGTAACCGTTGAGGGGGTGTGGTGGCGCAGTGGGTTGGACCGGGTCCTGCTCTCCGCTTGGGGTGCCTTGCGACAGAGCGGTGCCCTGTCCTGGGTGTGTCCTCTCCCCCTCCAGCCTTATGCCCTGCGTTGCCAGGTTAGGCTCTGGCTCCCCGTGACCCCCAACGGGGCAAGCGGTTCAGAAAGCGTGTGCGTTACTCCTGACGAATTGCAAAATGTTTAAGTGTGAATGCGGACTCTGCGCACACGGCGAGAATTAGGTGAGGAGCTCAGCATTACCCTCCTTTGCACTGGTACCGCGACTCATTTCCAAAAAGGGGTTTGATGTCTTCGCCCTTCCTGGGACGTTTTTGACAAGCGCTGGGATTTTCACGTTAATATCGGAGCGCCGTTTCCATAGGTGTTCTCTTTTGCTTAAACAGTTGCTTGTGGTGCTTTATAAATGTCTGTAACTTGGCCATTTGAGCACAGAAGGTAGCATGCTGCCGCTTTAACCCTGAGGTTGTTGGCTCAACTCCCAGAACTAGCCCTGCCGTAATAGCCACGAACCTGAACCGCTCCGGCAAAGTATCCAGATGCGTGGATGGGAGTTATTGTAAGTCATATTGGATGAGTTCCTCTTCGGTGTACAAACTGTAAGATTAGAAGAGCAGAGGTGAGCCTACTGTAGAAGGGCTGCAGTGACCACAGGGATGCAGACCACTCTATGCAGGGGTTTATGACATTTTGGGGGGAGGGGCTGAGATGGGCTTTGAAGAGCCACCCCTTGGCTGTGCGGTGTCCTATTCAGTGTGCTTTGCTCCCCTTAGTGTTCCAGCAGGACTATGGTTCGCGCCTGGGCACCGAGATTGGATGCACCTCGGGGCTGTTTGCCGGCCAGTCGGGCCAGATGCAAGGTACGTGGCGGGCCGCCTTGCTTTACCGGGCTCGGAGCCCTTTACCTTTCTCTGAGTGCTGCTGGAATGCCAGGGGCCCTCGTTCCTGACACGTCGGGCGAAGCGGGCCGTGGCCCGAATGGGTCCGAGTGGGGATCTAATCGCTCGGTGGCGCCACTTCGTTTGATAAGAGATCCTGAAACGAAGGCATGATCTATGGCCTTCGGAACGAGTCCAATAGCTGGACGCCAGGTAAAAATAATAAAAAAAAAATCACCCGAGAGGGAAACTTCCAGCCTTGATCCTGAACAGGTTTGACTGTCCAGGGCTGGTCTGCGTGTGGATCACCTCTGTTGTCCTATCCCATGGTTTTTATTTGCAGAAAAGGAGCGGGATACACTCTAAACTCCGTACCCCTTAAGGAGAACTCTGCGCTCTGTGGGTCCTCCAAGGACAGACTGTTACGATTAGCTTTTGTCTGGCGAGGTGAGGCTGTAGAGGGCGCAGGACAGAGAGAGGAGGGACGAGGAGCTCAGGGTAGATGGCTGGAGGTGAGAGGCGGGAGAGCCTGACACACCCCACCAAGGACTAGGTCACCGCCACACACAATAGCAGGACACGGAGCCATCTGGCTGTTTAGGCTAAGCAGGATGACCAGACCTCTGTCCCACTCACCCTGGAACGCAAACCAACCCCCTGCTGAATCCACCCACGTCCGTTCCCTATCTCGCTCTCCTTTCCCCGGCCAGCTCTCCTCCGTCCTCCCGGTCCGACCTTCCTTCCTGCTCCTGGAAATCCCCCACCGTCGCTCCCCGTCTCTCTCTCCCTGCATGCCGACTCCCTGCCCCCTCGCTCCTGCTCCGTCTCCTCCCCGGCCGGGGAGCGGGCTGGTCGCAGGGAGCAGCCTTTGTTTATCTTCTCCTCTCCCGTCTTATTAATCACGAGGCCGCTTTGCATTGTGCATCGCCCCTCTCCCGCGTCTCTTCCTCGCTCAGATGGGAAGCTCACGCACGCCCCGTTCGCCTCTCCACCCCCCCCCCCCACCCCACCCTCCCTTCCTCCCCACGCGCTCTCTCACCCTAATGAAGAATAATGATTCACCAGCCGGCCAATGTGATCCTTAAAGGCTTTTCATCATGTGGGCTCATCAGTGGTTAAAGTGAACACAGTGATCAAGATTAATCCTTTTTTCTGGAAATTGTTATTTTTCCCATGGTGACTGGGACGAGCATAAAAGGCTTTTAATTTTACTTGACAGGGATCATTCTGCAAACAGCGACTCGGCTTTCTTAGAGCCCCCGCCACCCCCCAGCTGTACGAGTACTTAGTGTCTCTCCATCTGTAGCGCCTCTTTGTAATATTCTAAAAATGTGCGTTGAGTTCCATGAATACGTACTAGGAGATGTATGGATGTATGAACAGACCAAGTTGAGAAGGTGTACAGGGGATGCGATGCACATTGCGGGAGGGAGGCGAAGGGCTCCTTTCTTCTGGATCAGGCCCACCTGCCCCCCATTACTAACCTTCTCCATATTTCCACCAGCACACCCAGTGACAGCTCTTAATGGGAGGCCGGTGGCCCAGTCAACCTGCACTTTTTAAATTTACCCTATTTTAATATTTTGTGAAAAAACTGAGGTCATAATATGCAGTTCGCATTTATGACGACGAACAAAAAAAAAAAAAAAAAAACGTGCAAGCTGCCAAAAATAAAAATGTTTTAAATTTTAAATTTTGGTAAAGTGGTTATTGTGAAAAGCCTAAATTATACACATACTGAAAACCAGATTGTGGTTAGTTTGGATCACATGTAGGCATTCTGGTACACGCTCCACCTTAATGAAAACCACTGTCAAACTGTACTCTTTCCTTTCTGCTGAGATTTTCTTAATCTCATTGAAAAGTCCTGAATAATTCCTTTGACTTATGTTTATCTGTGTTTGCTCTTCATTTTTTTAATGCATAGAAATGCCTTTATTTATATCCCGAGTGCTGCGTTCTTAGCAAAGTGATTTTTCTCCCCCTATTTCTGAGAAGTGGATGAGTGTTGGGATGACTCCATTTATCGCTTTATAAGATGCACCAGGAGTGGTAATTCATGTTGGCGTGTCCCGTTTGCATAAACACACTTCAGCGTAAGCCACTGTACTTCTATGTGGATTGACAGCCATCCACATGTCTCATCTTCAGTGTTGTGTTTCTCACTATGCCCAGCCCTACCTTAGCGGCTATGGTACCATCATGAGAAAAACAAAGTACCATCTACACATTATTTTATCCACCTGGTTGGTAAAACATTGACATTTACATTGACATTGACATTTATTTATTTAGCAGACGCTTTTCTCCAAAGTGACTTCCAATGAACTCTATGCAGTGTTATCAGCCCACCCACCTTATTCACTGTGGTGACTTACACTGCTAGAGACACTGCTTACACTGGGTCACTCATCCATACATCAGTGGAACACACACACTCTCTCTGTCACTCACACCCTGTGGGTGAACCTGAACAGCATGTCTTTGGACTGTGGGAGGAAACCAGAGCACCCAAAGATTTCCACTGCTAGATACACTATTTACACTGGGTCACTCATCCATACATCAGTGGAACACACACACACACTCTCTCTGTCGCTCACACACTACTGAAAAAGGATAAATCCAGGACAAAAGTAACTGCACTGTTGAATTCCACATCTTCCTGGAAGGGTTTGTACACCATACTGCAATGTTTTTGTACGTTAGGTTTTAGTCTGTCAATGTAAATATTTCATATTTCCAGGGGTCACTGTTCAGATCTCACTGGCCACGTGACACCATCGCCATGTTTCTGTTTCAGAAAATGCTTTACTGCAGAGCTTCATGACTCTTTAAAGTACTTTGGGAAATGAAAGCAGTTGCATGAAGAGCAAATGACTCAGTAACTCAGTGACGGTTCAAGTGACTCTGATGATGTTGGGTCCATTGTCTACCGCCCTCTACAGGTTCTCCATACTACTACAGTGCAGCAGCTCGAGGGGCGGGGCCTGCCGCCACCACCACTGCCTACGACCGCCACTGACCTGCCCTGAGAGGACAGCAGGGAGGCGAGGAGACCGCACCAGCGCCGCCCCAGGATCAGTCAGCCTGAGGAGAAAGAAGAGGAGGAGGAGGAGGAGGAGGAGGACGGGGAGAGGGAGGAGCTTGCTCTCCGATTTCAACAAGACGCTTTTCTGCACCGACATGATCAGCCGCACCATGAAGCACAGAGACTGGCATCAGCAGCCTGCCCCTGCCTCCCCCACACCCCAGTCCAGCCTTTTCCCCTTTTTTGAGTCCAAAAAAAAAAAAATCCATGGCCTTATGGTCACTGTCCTGCCAGAGGTGGCAAACAGTTGAGATGCACTGCGTTGACTGACAGACGCTGAAAGCGAGAGGTGGACATGGGACTGGACAAAGAGACCAACCCCTGACAAAATTCACATACTTCTTCTTTTTTTTGTTGACTATGGGAAGCCGCTCAAAGCCTATGGAACAACCATACGAGAAATGGCGTGTATCGGCGCGTAAACGTCACGATTTTGCACTGCCCTGGCCTCATTCAAAAAGACAAACAAGGGTCTGTCAGAACTCGGTAGGCATGTCTGTTTTGCTTTCACTCAGATTTACGAAAAAAGGCCTAAACATCACCTGTTACGAAGCAGGAGCAAAATGCAATGACCATTTGTGTTTTGTCAACTCAGCCCAAACTCCCAACACATCATATTAACATAAGAGAAGCTGTAAAAATCCAATAGCTGTAAAAATTTCACTCTAAATCCCCAATGGACACTACACCAGGTATACCATACCATACCATACATCCAATTACAGTATTTGCTCCTTGAAAATATCGAGCAAGTGCTGGCTCCGCGATCGCGGACTGGTGGTCGTGTTTTGAGTGTAACATGAAAGGTCAATACCAATCGTCAGCGTTCTTCGACTTGCGGTGCCGGAGAGGTAGAATCGCGCGATTGTCCAAATGGGATAGGATCTAGGATCTCTGGACTGGAAAGAAGCAGAGAGTCCAGTAACTTTAGAGTACCGTCACAGTGCCGATTCGGTGTTTTGTGACCCAGTCCACCTGGCGTCATCGGGTTCTTCTCCCAGCGGATTCTTTCTATTCTATTTAGCTATATTGCTGCCCCAGCACTTCTGGCAGATCTTTCTCTTAGCTCGGCTTAAGGTGCCGCTTTTTCAAGGCGCTGTAAATGTAGCTTCTAGGGAGGTGGCGGATAAGAGTGTGTGACCCCTTTGTGTTCCTTGCTGCCCCAGCGTTAGTGGAGGATGGAGCAGACAAAGAGACCATTTCCCACCTCCACCCCTGGGAATGAGTCCTTCCGTTTATCTGTCTTTAATGAGTATATATTGGACGGTGAGGCACCCAGTTGCTGAGTTGAGGCTGTCTTGCCAGTTCAGACTCTGATTGAACTGATGTGGAATCCGGGAGTCAAATCCTCTCCTGGAATTGAGAATCCTTTCACTGTAAGTCCCGGTGTAGATGGCGACAACGTGAGAGGGGGATTGAAGGAAAAAATAATCTTAGTCCTTGTCTGATGTATCAGGAGCTGATTTGTCTCATGAAGGTGATGCTTGTCCCCGTTGTGAATCCGTGGGGCTTGGGGTAAAGGAGGGCCAACCCATGCGGGGTCGCTCTACGATGAAAATTTCGCTTTAAAAATCAGGCCACTCCTCCTCCTACTTGTTCAGCTTTCTTGGTGTGTTGATTTTATGCTATGTTCCAAGTTCTGCTTCGGAGAGCCACCAATATGGCAGATCAGGCTTTAAGTTGAAGGCGAAGGACAAGAAGCTCCTTTAGGACAATATTTTATACATAATACAACTCAAGCTGGTTCTTCGCCACTAGATTTTGGTGTAGTTTTTTCCAGTTGTGGACTTCGCTGGCTGGGTGAAACATTGGTTCTGGACTGTTAAGGGCTCATTTCTGGCGGGATGTCTGGTTTTGGGGTAGGCAAATGTAGCTCTATGATAATCCACCGCAAGTTCTCATGCTATTTTATTGCAGCCTGTCTGGCTGCTGCAACCTTAAGGCACACCTTGGTGTACACTAGTTACCGAAATATCATGGTCTTGTAGCAGTAAAATAGCAGTGTATAGCACAGTGAGAGGTAGCTAGGGTTGGTAGGAAATCTACTTTATCCATTTAGGGGAAAGGGATAAAAAATACTGGTGTGACATTCAATTCAAAGCATGCCAATGCCTATTTCTTGTTAACGTTAGACATTTAAAAAAAAAAAAAATCTTTACTCAGGTAAGATTGCTGGCATTATTTTAATCACCAGGTTCATGAAAGGAGTGGGAATAGCATAAAACGAGAATTTGGAATGAAATGAGCCGGCAAGAGAATTTATGGGGTGAATATGGTTTATTCATGAGTGCGTCAATCAAAGGCTCAGCAGCCTATTGTGACACATCTGTACCTTCGCTCCAGTGTAAGCACAACAACAATGGACATGATCTAAATGTCTAATATACAGCCTTTTAAGATAAAAAAAAACATACACACACACATCAGTTGTGCCTGTTTTAGATCGAGTTTCATGGTCAAGTGAAATTTTACTGTGAAGTGCTTTCAAAGCTGTATGTCACTGCTTCTGCGCCACTGCTAACTTGGGCAGATGCAACACTTTCCTGGAATAGGATACAGCAGTATGTAAAGATTACATGTACAGGAATATATTTATAAATGTAAAGTCAGTATGTAAAGATAAATTAAAGGAACCCCAATCAAGTGAACTGCACTGATTGCAGGTGCTGTGAAACCCACTGTAAAGCACAGGCTCCTTGTCAAGAAGGGAAGTTCATTCCCTCTATACAGTACTTAGAGGTGCAACATGAGAGGGAAACCACAATCACCTTTGCATTTGTTTTCAGCAAAATCAGAGATGTTCATGGTGAAGAGATTAATATATTTAAAATGATGCTTGCACACGATAATCTGATAATACTAATAAAAAGAGAAATTAAATGCCGAGGGCAGTGAAGTACCTAATAATGGATCGGGGACTGAGATTCCCCACATTTTTAAAGAAATTTGTTTTTTTCGCATAGGTCTATTTTACCCAGCTGTAGGGAGGGCACATAGTGTCTCTTTCTGATGCTCTGTTCTTCCAGGCCGCGGTGTTTTTTTTTTCCACAATGCAAATCATACAGCGCCGATTCCCAGGCCTGTCGATGGGTTCTGTATGAGAGACCCCCCAAGTTAGCCTGGCCTGTTGAAGGTCTGCACGGTGGAGCCCTTGCGATTCATTTGCATTTGATACGACACTGACCGCCGGGTTTCCAATGTGAAGCGACAGCCATAGCTCAGCCCCTAGAACATTCTGGGCTTTGATGAGACTGGTGCTGCAACCTGGTGTCTTCACTACTTGGGCTCAGCTCAGAAAACACTCAGTACAGCAGAGCATAAACAGACAAGGTCCCAAGAATCGGGGCTCAAGAATTGTCCTCCCTCTTTCCGTGTGGTATCTCTCCGTTGGTAAAAAGTTAGACATCTCAAGACAGCTCTTCGGAACCATTTTTTTTTTCTGTGTCTAAATGGGAATCTTTACTTCAGTTGAGGGCTTTTGACTGTCATTTCACGGTAGATTTATTCTCATTTTGAGACAGGGGAGTGAAAACTATGTATATTTATTTAGCAATGCCTGTGCTACTGCAAAAAAAAAAACAAAAAAAAAGCAGAACACTTTAAATTTTTGCTGTTTGCGATTTCAGTTCGGCTGAATGGGATTATGGGTCCGCTAGAAAGTTCCAGAAAAGTATGGTGAAAAAGGAGCGACACACGAAAGTCATATGACATTCAGACTAATTTTTTTATGTTTTATGCCTGCATTCCTGGACTGTCTTTAAGGGCCCGTATGATTTGTTCACATGGGGCCAGAAAAAAAACCCTAAAAACAAAACCACGGAGACCTTGGAGCTGTTATATCGATTTCCCAGCCGCTTTCATGAGAGGCGTGACGAACCTGAAGTACACCAGCCGTTGTTAAGGACAGTGCCTTCTTTTTGGTATTTTATCTGGAAGACAGTCGGTGGTTTTATCGTAAATGCTTTTATCCAGAAGTCTCGTGCACACGGGAGTGACGTAACGCAGCAAGCGTCTTCGCAAAGCGATGGACTTTCGACCAGTAACCAAGACGACAAATCTGACCCCCTTTTTGATACGGGCCAAGTGACTGATCCCAGAGCCTGCCAGAAAAGAAAAATTACATTTAAAAAAATGTTTCCAAACAGACATTTTAGCACAATCTTGAAATCACGCAAAAATTCTGGATCTCAGACGACTGAAGGTCGTAACTGTTGCTGCAGCTGTCGGTATGGATCGGTTGGGTACTAGTGAGCTTGAGACCTTTAAAATTTCAGAGAAACAGCACATCCTTCACACGTGGTCATTGGTCAATAGTGTTTTAACTGCAAACAGCTCCGTCAGATCACCTTAAAGCATTTTTTGTAATTCTTTCGGCCTGAAAGGTATTTTCGTGTGAAGCCTACAGAGGCAGGAAGTCACACGGCGATCTGGTAAATCGCCTCTTACGTCTTTCTGGCTCTCGCGTGTTTTCCGCATCTTCAGATATTATGACTCTCCTCGCATTTCTTGTACAGCCGGTAATGACCGTGTTCCTTTGTTGTGTGTTCGCAGTCCTGTGACTTTACCCGCTTTCGGCTCTTCTACCAGCTGCGTTTCGATTCTCGTTTTATCTCGTGTGCAAGAGGGCCGCCGCTCAGTGGGGTTCGGGAAGAAGTCCCTGCCATTTCATGGTGGGCAAATGCAGCAAAGTCAAGCCGTTGGCGCTTTTCCCAAGTTCCCTTAGCTCGCGGTTGCGTAAAGAGGATAGCGTCGAGGAAGTCTGACGGCATCGAGGATGAGGGGGTGCGGATGGGCTGGGTTCGGGCGAGGACGGCCGTGCCGATCCTTCGAACGCGACCGAGGACTCGCCCATCCGACCTCTCTTCCGGGCCCTTCCGCAGCCGCGTCCTCCGTAGGCGAGCCGGGGCGTCCCCTAGGGAGCGCAGACCTGCTGCGCCATCAAAATCCACATGCCTAATCTCATCCAATCGGCAGACACCCCCCCCGCCACCTCCGCAGGCCGCTGTCGTTCCACGCATTAGGAATTTGTGGCGGATTGAATATGCTGACCTTTCCCACATGTGCGCTGCACCACCCCATATGGAAGGTGATTCTGAGATTGCTCCGCTGACCTCCGCCAGCCCCCCACCCCGAAAAGGAAAAAAAAAAATGCGAAGGCAGTAAAATGCAGTAGCACGGGGCATGATCTGCAACGACTTTCAATCCAGAGCGAAGACGAGTACTCACCGGTGCGCTCACAGTCACCTCTCTGCCGCGTTTCTCCTTTATCTAATTCATCTCTCCCGCCGCACGCTGCAGCATTTCATAAACAAGGAAGAGGAAAGTAGTTTGCATAAAATGAAGTGAAAGAGCGACTTTGCTACAATAGAACGCATTTCCCGGCTCTTTATTCTCGCCCTTTCGGGCTGGTAACCGTTCAGTTCCGTCGAGTCCCCTTTATCCAGTCGCAATGTACAATTTTTCTCATAAAATTTGCTGAAAGCCATTGTTGAAGTTATATGATGTTTCTGCTAATAAGTCCATCCCTTCCAAAAAAGTATAAAAGGAGCTATTATGGGCTTTCTTTGAATTCGTTCGAGATGGAAGAAGTTAAAGGAAAGAAGCAAAGGTGTTAAATTTACTCCCAATTTGTCCTGTCAGCTCCTCAGAAATTAATTGGCTCATTTTTAAGGAGCGTAAACTTTAGGATTAAACTGTTAAATAGAGCACGTTAAAACACGGCTTCACATCTGAGGATTAGGCACCGAAATAAAAAGCTGTTTGCGTATATTATCACATACACGCATGTGGTTGCTGTTGCTGCTGGGAAATTTGATTTTGCTGGTTCGTAAAGGGTTAAGGATGTTTTCCAGTCGGTAGGGGATTGTCCAGCATCGGGTCTAAATGACTTTATCAAGTACCTTAGTGGCGGTGACAGATATCTTGGAATAAAATTGAGCGATCGTGTGCCACCTATTATGGCGGTCAGGTGTGATGGGCACAGGTATTTTTTGGGCAACACCCCTGCGCTCTGCCATTGTGTGACGGATTCCTTGGTTCTCAAGTTCACAAGCGTCCAGAAGATTTTTTTCTTTTTTTTACCTCTGTAAACATCATCGGGAGCAGGTCAGGGTCTCATTCATGCTCAGCAGCGGGGTAGAAATACACAAAATTGGATAATTCACTCACAGTCATGGGGGAGCTGGAGTATTAAACTGGGGCTTCAGCCTTTACTACGGATTTAAAAAAAAAAAAAACAAAAAAAAAAACAAAAAACAAAATATATAGATGTCCTGGTTATCACCTTATAGTGGCCTTTCCGTGCACCCCAGTGTTCTTGTGTTCATGGCGTCTTCTAATCTGACGTGTCAACAGATATTTTTTACCACCTTCTACTATGGGATAAGACATGCTGTGATGAATGCAAGCACGATTCGTAAATCAGAGCTCCTCGACGTGAAAAATAGGTAAATACAGAAATACATAAATACAAATACATATCTATAGCATCCACCAAAGTCTGAGATGCAAGGTAAAAAAAGAAAATTAAAAATAATAAAAAAAAAAAGTCTTGTAAAGGATTTTAAGAAACAAAAGAAAAAAAAAAAAAACATTAAAAATGCCTTCAAAAGGATGGAGACCACAAAGAAAAGATTAATGAGTAAACCTCCATAAAAAGAAATACTTCTTTAACAAATATGTATGTTTTTTATTCAATTTTCTAGTAGTTAAAGACAAACTCGGTGTTCTTTCCTAGTGTCGTGTGTCGCTTTTTTGTGTCATAATATTTGAATGTAATTACAGCAGTGCCAATTTGCCAAAGATATACAGTAACGATTCATTTGTCTCCTCTGATTTCAATTTTGTAATGTTCACGCTGGAAATTGTGACCTAAAAGATCATTGCTATGTTGATTTTGATTATTATTATTATTATTATTATTATTATTAATAATATTTTTTTTCCTTTTTGTAATAATATTATCACCGGAATTCTTTTGTAATAATAATGTTATCTTTTTGTAAATCTAATTTTATTTACATGCTATTACTTTTGTGAAAGAGATGGTGAATTGCAGCTTGCTGGGGACGGCTCGGCACACTCCTGCAGCGTTGTGGGATTGTAGGCTAATCAATATATATGTGCATCTGTTCACCCGAGTGAGTGTCCTTTGTGAATTATTGATTTATGTACCTGTAATGTGAAACAAAAAAGTAATTATTTGTAAATATGTGCCATAATTTTATTGTTTCTTGAAAATAAAATTAATTTTTTTTTTTTAAGTTAAAAGATTTGGTGTCGTGAAGCCCTCTTGCGTTTCCCATGGGGTGCAACATACATGTGTTTTCCAAATGTCAGTCTTCCTGGAGAATTTCATGAATGAATCCCTGATTATAAATCGGACGCTTTTGGAGATAAACTGATATATTTATTAATAAAGAGTGAACATTTCTCAACTCCACCATGTGAACTAATGACAATAAGCAGCGTTCACTCACAGTGCTGAACGTTCAGTTGAAGTTGACATGTTGATATCACTACTGAAAGGAGATAATAAAGAACAATCATAACCACAGCACTATAAAAAAAAATTATTCTGGCATAAATCCAGGAAGAAGCCGATGCTTTCGCATCCTGCAGACTTGATCTTGTCCCCAAAAACCTGACAAACATTACAACTTTGGAGCTATTGTATTGAACATCTGACATGTGCTACTGTAACATAAGTTCTAATGACTTCCATTTTTTCTCAAATACATTTCAAAAGTGCACTCAGTCATTTTAATGGCGAGATTTAACAGCAGCCTTTGCACTTGAACGGCGCAGTTTCGAATCCCAACTCCTGCCATAATATCACTGAGCGATGAACTTACCTTTAACTGCTACAGTAAAAAGAACTCAGCTGTATAAACTGGTAAATGATTGTAAGTCACCTTGGAGAAAAACACCTATTAGAGAGATAAATGTAAATACAAAAGGGGAGATTTAATTGCGGGGGTGCAGTGGTGCAGGATGCTTGCTTGGCTCCTGCTGTCCGGTGGGTCTGGGGTTCCAGTCCTGCTTGGGGTGCCTTGCGATGGACTGGTGTCCCATCCTGGGTGTGTCCCCTCCCCCTCCAGTCTTGTGCCCTGTGTTGCCGGGTTAGGCTCTGGTTTGACACAACCCCTGCTTAGGACTAGTGGTTTCAGATGATGATGTGTGTGTGTGAATGCTGTTCTGCTGGTCACAGCAGTCAATGAGCCTCTGCAGTTTGTACATGTTGGTGTAGTAGAGTGCAAGGTCTTACTTACTGTGAGACAGTAATCTGTGCAAAAAGAATTCCCCCCGGGGTTCAGCAGCAAAAAAGCATCCCATGAGATTCCCTCCCCCGCCTGCATCGATGCCAGCATCCCCTCCTTTGCTGAGCTACCGGGGGACGTGGGGCTCGGAAGGAGATGCTCTGCCAGCCGTAAGGAGCGCTTGGCCGCGGTCCCAGGCCTGCGGCGGAGAAGTGCGGTGATAATGGGACACGTGCGGAAGGACACGCAACACGGGTGCCAAACAGCACGCACCCAGCTTGAAACCAAGGCTGCGCGGCCTGGAGCCTGGGCCGGTGCCCAGTTGGCACCGAAAAAGTGCCCAGGAGGAGGGGGAATCGGCTGGAGTAGGACAGCTGGGGCTGGCGACTGGTAGGTGTGGCCTGCGGGTTTCCCATCCGGATTAAAAAACATCCCTCTTTATTGTCGGAAACACAGGAGGAGCGACTCATCACACCGACAGAGGAGCAGGAGGCTCGCCGAATACGCAAACGGAATCCGGAAGAGGAGGCCAGGTGCGAATGGTGGAGCTCAAATCGGCAGGAATAACGTCATCAAACTTAGTTAAACAAACTTACCTAACATTTCAAAAGCTTATTTTAAAAAATTGTCCAATAAGTAACCATGAACTGTTTTTTCTCCCCCCCCCCCCCCACTGCTCTTTTCATAGTGTGATCAAAGTGTTTAAGAGAGGGCAGAAGTCATGCAAATTAACGCCACTCAGTGGCGCCGGACCCGTGCAGCACTGACGCTGGGGAGAGAGGCAGCCGGTGCGATAATTGCTCTACCTTATTAGAGGAGAAGATCTCCACGCGCGCCTGGACAGGAGTGCAGGGAGCTGAGGGGGCGGAGGAGGTGAACTCCCGCTGTCGAGACGTCCGAGGTGGCGGCGAGCCGGGCCCCGGGAAGGATGCTCAGAGGTGTGCGAGATCCTCACAGGGGCCTCGTCCACAGAGCAAATAATCCCGCCAAGAGCTCCGAGTCGACGTCGAGTTTCCCGGCTCTCGAAGTTTTAGCTTTTTAATCACATTCTGGAAGTGTCCTCCTGGGCGAGACCTTGAGCAAAGAAAAAAAAAAAAAAAAAAGGAAAAGAACAGCAGCAAAATCTGAGCAGCGACTACAAGAGCAGCATCAAACCTACGTATGTTAATGACCTCTTTCGTAAGTCCTTCCGCCAGAAGTTATTTTTTTAAACACTTCTGAGTTTCTATTTCAATTTTCTAAAGAGACAAATAAAATGAAACACAGCAGGGTTCAAAGGTACTTCATTAAAACACTGTGATGATGACTGTGAATATTCTTGTTCTTATTCCGAGAAACCGGCTTTTTTCAAAGTGATGTCAAATCAAGAAAACAAAGTATAAATCTAAGGGGGGTGCGGTGGCGCAGCGGGTTTGGCCGGGTCCTGCTCTCCGGTGGGGCTGGGGTTTGAATCCCGCTTGGGGTGCCCTGTGATGGACTGCTGTCCCATCCTGGGTGTGTCCCCTCCCCTTCCAGGTTCGCACCCTGTGTTGCCGGGTTAGGCTCTGGTTTGCCGCAATCCTGCTTGGGACAAGGAGTTTCAGTCAATGTGTGTGTAAGTATAAATTATATATATGTAGGTAATTTATGCTTTAAGCATAAATTAAAATAAAGCATAAATAATACACATATGTATATATATATATATATATATATATATATATATATATATTATAATATATACTTTGTTTTTTAATTTGAAATCATATATAGATACTCTGTTATGGTGTAAGTTCCCCTCTGTGTGTGTGTGTGTGTATATAATATATTCATATAGACACACACACACACAGGGTATGTTATTCCATAACCGAGTAAACAATTGAAATACAAAAACCGAGAAGGTAACAAGTTCAATAAGATGAACGGATCCAGAATTTTCTATCAAAAACTCAATTCCTCATGTGCATTTCTAATAATGGTGATTTATTAATTACTTTTACCAAAAGCTTGTGATTAACTTGACCGTTAAAGCTTCAGCCTGGGGCTAAATCAGGTTTATTTTGACTCCGCTGCGACAGCCTGTGTTCCGTAAACGCCGACGGTATAGCTCGGGGTACGTTTACCGGGTACATTTACGCTTACATTCGACTTCGAGCAGAGGATGGCCGAGTCATTTCAACATAAGAGATAAAATGTCTCCTTCTCCTTTCTGCTGAGGTCTCAGACTTAAAGATGCTGCCATTTGGGCCAATTCACATTGCTAATTTAATATTCTAAGAATCTCCTTTTCGATCTACAGCTTCGGCCTCCTGGAAAACCAAGAGAAATAAAAGCACGTTCTGATGCTTGCTGGCTCGCTAGCAAGGACTTGATGGCCTCAAATTTAAATTCGAACATGTTCAAAGCAGTTGGTCCGTGGGGACGTAATGTGACAGCTGCTAGTTGTCGTCTCTTCTGGATTTTTGGACTTCAGTTGATAAATAAAATACGATGATGGGCAGGGATGCATGATGGAAACTTTTTGGGTTGCATGGTGGAAGAACAACAGCAACGATGCTGAATATGGTGGAACTGGTTCAAACGTGCAAGAATTTGACAGCGTCGATGGGCAAAACCATTTATTTTGTGGTGGCAAGGTGGTGCAGCACATTGTGATGTGCCTTTCAGCTCCTGGGCTGGAGATCTGAGCCTGGGTTCAAATTTGTTTCAGTCAACGTCCAGTCTGAATGTTGGCAATTGTGGGATTCCATCCTCAGTCCAAGGGCATGTGTTTCGGGAAGACTGGTGTCTCTAGATTGTCTGTAGTGTGTGAATGTTGTGTGTCGGAGCTGTGATGGACTGTATAGTGTACAGTGTGTGAGCGACAGAGAAATTGTGTTCCACTGACATATGGATGAGTGACCCATTGTAAGTAGTGTATCTAGCAGTGTAAGTTTCGGGTGCTCTGGTTTCCTCCCACAGTCCAAAGATGTGCTGTTCAGGTTTCCCCAAAGTCTGTGAGTGGCAGAGAGAGCGCGTGTGTGTTCCACTGATGTATGGATGAGCGACCCAGTGTAAGTAGTGTATGTAGCAGTGGAAGTCTTTGGGTGCTCTGGTTTCCTCCCACAGTCCAAAGACATGCTGTTCCGGTTCCCACATAATGTGTGTGTTCCACTGATGTATGGATGAGTGACACAGTGTAAGTAGTGTATCTAGCAGTGTACGTCACCACGGTGAATAAAGTGTTTGGGCTGATAACACTACACAGAGTTCATTGGAAGTCGCTTTAGAGAAAAGCATCTTAAATAAATAAATGCAAATGTAAACAAGAGGATTTTGATAGCTGATGGATGATGGCGGATCACACGGCTGATTGATAAAAGAGAAACGAAGGCCTCGGCCCTCGCTGACTCAATGCTCCCTCAGCTCTTGCCGCTTGTGAGGTGTTTTTCTCCTGGTAGGATCGAGTGGCGATAAAGAAATTACACCGTGACATCGATGAGACACCGCTGAGCCAAACTTCGCAATGCGCCATGTGCCGGGGCCCCGGAGCCCCCTTAATCGCACACAATGACCGCCTTTCAATTCATTTCCCCTTAATGTGCTCTCTTTCCTTCTGTCTCATTTCTTTAATGAGAAGGAAACCACCTCTTGGGTAAGTACCTGACAGAAGTAAAGGAGCATGAAATCATGACCTGTAACTAATAATAAAACCCCGCAGGCATGAAATTCATCGCAGAGAGCGAGGAAGTCCAGGATCCTACTTCCTCGCTCAGCTGACACAACGGAACTCTCCCCCCTCGCTCGCGATCCGAAGGCCCAGGGAGATTGGCACGTCTCCTCATCCACCTCTCCTGTAACAAGCCACTTGAAATCTTAACTCCGTGGAATTTGCTGCTGCTTGGATCATGTAATCGCCCAGAATGATTCATTTTCATCCACTCGCATAGCGGTGTATTTTACAACTAACTTGCGCCACTTTCTGAGACTTGAACTGGTAAACTTTGCATTCCTTACCCTTGATCACAGTGCAGCACTGGAACGCACACTCTCTGAGTCACTGACACACTATGGGTGACCCTGAACAGCATGTCTTTGGAGTGTGGGAGGAAACCAGAGCACCCGGAGGAAACCCACACAGACACGGGGAGAACGTGCAAACTCCACACAGACTGAATGGGGATCGACCCCATGTCCTCTTGCACTACCCAGGTGCTGTGAGACAGCAGGGCTACTCATCGTGCCACCATGCCACCCCCTTCACTAACTATCCACACAAGCAGTTGGGGTACAAATCCACCTGCCACATTGGGTCTGAGTAATTTACCTGATCACCTGTTGTGTGGGCTTCACAGACAACCTGACTACGAGAGATAACCCCCTCTGGACCACCGCCACATGCCGCTGGCCGGCCGCTCACCCTCACAGTCAGAAAGAGCGCCCCCCCAAAAAGTCACACGTGTCCCCAGGGACAGATCCTGTTCAGACATGGAACTGGGAAGGAGGAAAAATCAGTACCTGAAGTTTGCGAAGTCGTTGATTACTGAAAATTAATTTAACTGTCCTGCACGAATGTTCGACCCATCACGGCTCTTCGTCCTTTCAATGCAGCTTCTCCCTTGTCATTCTATGCGCAGCTAATGCTTCCAACATCCCATCGCCCAAACCGACCACTTCCCGACATCCGAAGCTGACAAAATTGAACCCGAAATGAGGAATGAATTTAAATAAATATATAAATGGGCGGATAAGTGAGAGAAATTACAGCCCGGGTGGGGAGGAAGACAGGCTGAAAAGGAAGTCTTTTCTCATTTGTGGGAATCGGACGTTTTGCAGGCCAGGCTGTCAGGCCCCGGGGAGAAGGCAAGAGAAATGCACGCGCCTCACACCCCGGACCTACGACCGAATGTTTGATGTTTCTGCACGCCGTTGAGATAATTCACATCACCACATATCAGGCGCTTAATTTAAGGGGAATTGCTTAAACGGGTGGAGTTCTTTGAAGAACGCCTGCCAAGCGGTATTGCCTGTGTAGTTTCGGTGACCTCTTAGAACTTCAGCCGATGTGTTAGTCCACAGTGACGCTTTGCATTAGAAAGCTGCGGTCTGAATCATTATTTCAAGTGCAATTCAAGGGCTGATAGGAATTAACACCGTAAATATTTCACCATTTTGAAGAATTGTATCTAACAGCGTCCGAAGATAACAGAGAACAAGAATTCAAAATAAACTTCCCGAGAGATTTCTTAAAACTAAAACTCCTTTTTTCGAACAATAAACGCTAAAAACAAATGAAAAGTAACATCTATAATATCTTAACATCTATATTGTTTCCTGTGAAATGCTGAAAGATACATCTGTCTGCTACCCCCAGCAAAGCACTGGTGTCCCCGACTCCTAAAAGGAAAAAACGAGGCTGCAGTGGCCACAAAATATAGGCTCATGAGCTTGATCATTTTTTTCTTTATGTATTAAGGAGACGTGTTTAGTTTTCAACAAACTCTACGTAGTGTTATCAGCCCGCACACCTCATTCACCGTGGTGACTTACCCTGCTAGATACACTACTTACACTGGGTCACTCATCCATACATCAGTGCAACACACACACTCTCACTCACGCACTCTGGGTGAACCTAAACAGCATGTCTTGGGGGTGTGGGAGGAAACCAGAGCACCCGGAGAAAACCCACACGGACAGGGGGACAGCATGCAAAATCCGCACGGGCTGAGCGGGGATCAAACCCACATCCTCTCGCACCACCCAGGTGCTGCGAGACAGCAGCACTACTAGCTGTTCCACCCTGTCACCCCATGAGCAACGTGGACCGCAAGATACACGCTGCAATTAGCCATGAGACCAGAGAAAGTTCTGACATGTATTACTCAGACAGATCAAATGGAAATTATAAGCACCAGGACATCGGCCGATGAGTCCGATGTTTTGCGCGCCCCAGAAAGCGCCGTGGAACTGTCTACTCGGCCCCGCAACCAAATTTAGTTTTGGCAAGGCATATACTGATCGATTTCCAGTAACGTTTTATTTCCTTCGTCCAAAGTGGCGATAACACTGACCGTCTTGTCTCGTGTTTTCAGTTTGTCAAGATGTCCATTTGATGGGTGCCCTTTCCTGCCCTTCTTCCGCACCCCAGTCAGACTCGACTTGCTGCTCATCAAAGGCGCCGATTTGACCGAAGACTCTGCCATCGCTGTGCGAGACAACGAAATCATACTCATTAGTATCATGTTATAAAACGTAATGGCAAAAATTTGAGGCCGTGACAGTGTCCCAACCTTTCCCCTCCGTTTTGGTGACTGCAGATCATTTTAAATGAGCTCTTTCAGCAATGACCTATTTTGGGATGAGATTAAGTCGGAGGCAATTAATATGAATATAACACCTTTACCGCAAAAAATAAGACAGTTGGGATAAATGGAACGTACTTAAATTAATGCTATGGAGAGATTAATGTGCTGTAATTAAAAAGTTGAAGCTGCCCCACTATTTAACTATGTATCAGTGATGCTGCTTGTGAGCATCTCTACATCAATATTTAAACTAATTAAAAGGTTTTTGTGGGGAGTCTCATAATTCAGATAAAAATACGTCTTAAAAGCAGGAGGGGAGATTATTCGAAATGACCGAGCCAGTGCTGAAGCGGGTAATGTACGACTCCCTCGGGGGGATGTATTCAAACTGGAGAATCCCACTAAAACCTTACATACACATGTTCGGAGAAACTGACAAGAGACCCCCGAGAGAGGACCGTGAACCCGGTACGCATCCATTCTGAGGATATCCGGGGAAAATGTCAGGATACGCAGAGTCTTCCCGAACGAACGCATTCTTCCGTACGGCGAAATCTCTACATTCTCGCTCTCGCGAGCGGCACGTCTTACTGCTTGACATTCCTCGTGGAAGCGGCCTGCGGAGAAGCATATGCAATATGCAGTGGCTCAAAAATCTATGCGTGCTTTAACGTCCAAAAAAACACTTATATAATTCATTGGGAGGTGTTGGAGTTTGATATTTGGGACACCTTTATAGAAGGGTTTGCAACAACCTTGAAAATTTTGCTGCTAATTAGTATGTTTATATCCATAGTCTTTATTATTATATTCTAATATCTTCTGTTTTTTTTTTTTTTTTACTGTGTTTACTGTTTTGTTTAGTAATTACTGTACTGTCTTGTGCCGTTTTGCACACGTCTTCCACGTCCTGTGTAGGTAGCTTTGTGTTCTTTTATGTAGAACCATGGTCCTGGAGGAACGTCGTCTCATTTCACTGTGTGCTGTACCAGCTGTATATGGTTGAAATGACAATAAAGCCACTTTGGCTTTGAAAATTATTTTTGTTGAAGTAATTTTGGGTGGTGCTCATGCATCACAGCTCCTTTAGGCGTGGGTTCCAGCCTGCATTTTAATCCAATAGTCTGCGTGGTATTTGGAAGTTCTCCTCGCGTGGGTTTCCGTCTGGTGCTCTGGTTTCCTCCCACACTGTAACGACACGTTTCGTGTGCATTGGTGACTATAAATTGTTGTTGCTATGTGTCTGTTTGAGTGAATAAGTATGTTTGTGATCGTCTTGTGAAAGACTGGCATCCTGTCCAAGGGATACCCCGTTCCACCCCCTATGCTTCCAGGATAGGCTCCGGACCACAATGCCCTTGCATTACACAAATGACTGTTGATAATGATGTGAATTAACTAGTACAGTAGATAGAAGAGGGCATTTAACATGATCATGTATCACTTACATGACATACTGTATAAGTTCACTTATTGAAAGGGAAAGATGGTAGTGCAGCCAGTTTTAAGCGATTAATTTCATCTGTTTTGTAAGGGCTGTGGGAAGGTCTGTCATATAATAGTGTGTTTCGTCTCATGGTAATAAAGTAATGAAACACTAAAAAGAAATTAAGGAAGAAATCTTTCTATTTTACCAGTTTTATCGGATGGTAACTTTTGTTTAGACAGTTTCTGGATATTCAACGGAATCCAACCGAACTGCACGATCCAACTAATGAGGAGACTTCTAATAACATTTTCTAATTATCCTTCTCCCTCCATCTTTTGTTCTTGTTTCTGAGCTATTTTTTTTTTTTTTTCTCCCAGGCTTTCTTAAAACAGTCGTGCAATTATTTTCAGCCTCCGAATAATACCCTGTTCATACATCCATATCTAAGACTATCACGATCTGATACGCATCTAATTAATATTTCCACGTTGCCAAAAAAATGTTCATACCTGGTTTTGGAATTAATTGCTATGCCTGCCTCTGATGGAGAAAATGGGACATAAGAACAAATTGAAATAAATTGATAAATATTGTTTCGGTCCCACTCATTTGTTCACATTAAAGACCGTTGCAGCCTTGCTTTGCGAACGAGGCGGTGGGCGAGACTCGGCCGGGCGAGCGCCGGGCCCGCGGTACAAATTGGTGGTGAAGAGCAGCTTGTACGTGTGTGAAAGAGCACGGCGGTTTAATGCGATCATCTGCTGCGCGCGCTGCGGTGACGGGAGGCAGGGCCCCTCACCCCGACGGACGCGGGCCCGATCGGGGGCCGTTATTAAGAACATTACACCCATCAGGTCGGCGGATCGCAGAACCGAAGCGTCCCGGAAACAACGTTTCCTAACAAGGCATATAGTGTCATGTCATTTTTCCCCTTTATGGAAACACTTTACCCGCTCCCCACCCCCGCCGGAAAAATCTAAATGTCAGATGACATTGTTGAGAGTAGGCGTACCGTACCACTCGCGTACCGTCTCTATGCGTGTGTGTGTGTGTGTGTGTGTGTGAGAGCAGCAGCGACAGGGACGAACGCAGCGTGTTAAACTAATAGCCACGCTAATGTCAGAGCGGCCGATTCTTTTCCTCCCTCTCCTCGCCGAGCCTCCCTCCCAGGTCCCCCTCCCATCCCCCTCTCCATCCTGCTCGTGGAACTGACATCCAATAAATAAATAAATTAGAAAAAGTAAAAGTCAGAACTGACAGGCGGGAACCCCCCCGATGCACCCCCTCCCGGCTCCCTGGCTCACGGACCCCCTCCCTGTGGGTTTGTCTGCAGTCTCTGCCCCATGATGAATGGCCCTGTCTGGAGCAACTCATCCCGGGCCCAATTAAAGCGGGCAAGAGGCAACGCGAGCCGTCAGACGGAGGGGAAAAACTCCCTGGCACACACTCGCCGAGCCCTCGCGCGCCCGCTGCTTTTACCGCGTTTCTGCCCTGAGTGAGCTCGGGCGCCCTCGCCGACCGCTCCGCCTCGTCCTCGTGCAAACAGAGACCCACCCGCAGATGCGGACACGCACCCGCGCTCCCGCACGCACGGGGGCTGCGGCGTCGGTCGGCGCCCGCACGCGGGTGCGCGGACCGTTCCGAACGGCGCATCCGCGAACTCGCTGCACCCGTACATACGTCTGAACGTGCGGCGACCGCAGACACGCGCTCATGTCCACGCCGTCCTCCTCACGCGCGCTTTGCACGCAGCTACGGGGACACGCATCTACATAGGCACCCACGGATATGAAGACACACACACACACAGGGCCTGCAAAGTCATTCTGTCAGAAAATGGCCATTTAATGCTTTGCCGAGCCCACGACAGATATGTCACGGGAAGCCGTCCTCAGCGGACTCCCTGGGCGCTTCTTCCATTTATTAATTAGGGGACGACTGCCCAGTGGCATCCGCCTGCCCCGTCAACACCCCCCCCCCCCCCACCCGCACACACACACACACACACACACACACACACACACACACACACACACACAGACCTGCAGGACAGCCTGGACAGGACTGGGGGGATTAAGGAGCCACAGGAAAGAGAGAAAGGTGGGCAGAGAACAGCAACCCGGGCGCTCCGAGGAGGACGGCGCCAACGGAAACGCAGCGTCCGGCTGCCTCCTTTTCTCTGGGGAAGGCACATGGTCGGGAACGTCAGCTCGGACCGTTCGCGCTGCTCTTTCAGCGCGTCAAGAAGCGGCCAAAGATGATGAAGTAGAACAGGAGCACAAAGCAAGAAAACGCACACTCGATTTCTGCCGCTGAGAAGAACACGTGGGTCCAATTTGGATTTATTCATTTAGGCGACACTTTTTTCCAAAGCAACTTACAGCGTTAAAGTTACAATTATTTACCCAGTGGGGTAATTTTTATAGGAGCAACTCAGGGGAGGTACCTTGCTCAGGGGAACTACAGCCAGAGGTGAAAACCAAACCTGCAACCTTCAGATCGAAAGGCAGTAG
Source organism: Scleropages formosus (assembly GCF_900964775.1). Lineage (NCBI taxonomy): Eukaryota > Metazoa > Chordata > Actinopteri > Osteoglossiformes > Osteoglossidae > Scleropages > Scleropages formosus. The sequence goes on along the minus strand of NC_041810.1, from coordinate 4,592,612 downwards.
CTCTAACCACTACAGCTGCTCTCACCTCATTCACCATGGTGACTTACACTACTAGATACACTACTTACACTGGGTCACTCACCCATACATCAGTGGAACACACACACACACATTCTCTCTCTCTCTGTGTCACTCACAAACTATGGGTGAACCTAAACAGCATCTTTCTGGACTGCGTGAGGAAACCAGAGCACCAAGAGAACATGCAAACTCCACACAGACTGAGCAGGGATCGAACCCACATCCTCTCGCACCACCCAGGCACTGTGAGACAGCAGCGGTACTCACTGTGCCAGCTGTTGAGATTTACTGTATTTACTCTCACTTAACAGTATCAAGTAGATCAGTGTTTTCTACTGGAGGACTGGGGATGTTGGGGGTTGGGATACAGAGGTCTATAGGTAAGGATCATGATCCCAGACTGAAAGAGCAGCGGTTGGGATGCTGTTCTGGGCTCACTCTGAACTTTGCTCTGCAAGAGACCAGTGGAGTCTGCAGTGGGTCAAAAAGTTTGTGGAAATTTCATAATCACGGCTATGGAAGCAAAAATTCACACTTTAGTTTAGATGAGAAATTCTAATTGGCTCAGCAAATTATGAACTCATTTATGTGACACACACTTCACCCATGAAGACTCAAATTGTCTGGTCAGAATATTACATTTACTCATTTATCTGATGCTTTTCTCCAAAGCAACTAATGGTGTTACGGTCACAATGACACAAAGCTTACAACTGTTGACCCATTTACAGAGCTGGGTAATTTTACTGGATCACTTTAAGGAAAGTACCTTGCTCAAGGGTACTACAGCTGGAGGGGGGGGGGTCAAACCAGCAACCTTTGGGTCTAAAGGCAGTAGCTCCAACCACTGCGATAACAGCAGAAGAACTTGCCCCCCAAAAGACCTCTATGGTCTTCAAATTATAGAACAAAAGATGCTGATTCCTTGGATGATTATCGATTGGATTGTTGGTCGGTCGGTTTATACCATTTGGGTCCAGCAGTTTTGTTGGGATGCACCACTTCTTCTATCCAGTGTCAATAACTACTTGTCCTGAGCAGAGTCATGATGATCCAGAGCCTATCCCAGAAACAATGGGCAGAAGGCTGGGGGGTTGGGGGTGGGGGGTACACCCTGGATAGGATGCCAGTGCATCGCAGGACAGCCACACACACACACACACACACACACACAGTCACTCACTCATTGACACACTAAGAGCAATCCAGTGTCACCAATCCACCAGAAAGGCACGTATTTGGACTGTGGGAGGAAACCAGAGCGCTCGGCGGAAACCCGCGCAGACACGGGGAGAACACGGAAACTCCGCGCGGGTTGAGCGGGGATCAAACTCATGCTCTCTCGTGCCATCCAGGCGCTGCACCACCGTGCCGCCCGCACCGCTTCTCCCCTTTCTAAACAACGACACTGTCTGTTCCATCTTGACGAGAGACGGGCAGCGGAAACATGTCACTGACTAATTGTTGCTCTCGGTCGAAGTGAGCAGATGAGCGCCTCTACACACAACACTCCACTGAGCTAATGCAATTTCTCTTCCGCACGTCGCCTGTCGCTGTCACACCTCTCCTCCTCCTCCCAGTCGTCATCATCCTCCACCTCCTCCTCCTCCTCCTTCTCCTCGCTCTCCTGCTCCCTTTTGTTTGTCACCCCCACTGGCTGTCTAAGTCTCGCTTCACGGCAGTTCATGCTCAGTTGTACTTGCGCGTGACACTACGCCACCCATCAGCCAACCTTCCCCAGAAAAATATTCACACTTTACATGTAACAAAACAAAATTTGTCAAGAATCTATTAATCTGTCATAATGATTATTAATATTAATGTAAAGACAGTTCTGGGTATTTTCGCTTGATCCAAAATTTCACAAATTGTCTTGTGTTGTAGAGCTGGATATCTTTTGTATTCAAAAAGGATTCCAAATGTTAAGCAAATAATAAACATGAATGTTTTATAGGGACAATTTGAGATCTTGCGCAACCAAAATTGAACAATATTAATTTTCCTTCATTGGATGCTTTAGGTCCAGGACAACATGCAGTGTTTATGAATTTGTCTTTAGCTCACAGTTTTGTCCAAGGGAACTTGAAGCGCTTCATACACTACGGTAAACCCCCTACAATCATTCACCCATCTATTCAGCAGAGCAGTGTAACACACACACACACACACACACACACACACACACACACACACACACACACACACACACACACACACACACACACACACACACAGCCTATGGGCAGTTTATACCAGTTCACCTGAAACATGTTTTTGGACTGTGGGAGGAGACCAGGGCATGGAGGAAACTTTCTTGAACACAGCGAGAAGATGCAAACTCCACACGCACTGAGCCGCCCTCGCACCCATGTATGAACCTAGATCTCCGGAGTTGTGAGGCGCCAGTGCTGCTCTGTCATTACATCACTCTCTGTGTTTCATGGAGTCTTATGTGCACAAAATATGTAGCAGACAATGATACTGGTTTATAAGCAAAGTATATTGAGTATAATGTGTGGCGTTTGTATGCTCTCTCCGTGTCTGTGTGGGTTTCCTCTGGGTGCTCTGGTTTCCTCCCACGGTCCAAACACATGCTGTTCAGGTTCCCCCATAGTGTGTGAGTGACAGAGAGAGTGAGTGTGTGTTCCACTGATGTATGGATGAGTGACCTATTGTAAGTAGTATATCTAGCAGCGGAAGTCTTTAGGTGCTCTGGTTTCCTCTCACACTCCAAAGACACGCTGTTCAGGTTCCTCCATAGTGTGTGAGTGACACAGAGAGAGTGTGTTTCACTGATGTATGGATGAGTGACCCAGTGTAAGTAACGTATCTAGCAGTGTAAGTCACCACGGTGAATAAGGTGTGCGGGTTGATAACACTACATCGAGTTCATTGGAAGTCACTTTTGAGAAAAGCGTCTGCTAAATATGTAAATGTAATGTACCCTGTGGATTATTCTGTCATGATATTGTTGCATGGACAATGATCGCTCATGGAAATCCGGACACAACTCTTCAACTCCACCAATAAAACATCAAAGCACTTATCAGAGAAACAAGAGGTTTCTTGGGACAAAGCTCTTTCATGGACGGAGGTTCAACCCATGGGAGCAGACGCCACCAGTGAGACATTACTTCGGATCCCACAGCTTGCAGCAAAGCGTAGAGATGCAAAAAGAAAGCAACAAATAGATGTTAACGTGGAACGTGCCGTCTTCGAACCTGCAACCTCATACCGCGCAAGGGACTCAACATGTGCACAAAACCAGACGTGCTGGACGCAGGGAAACGGGCGGCGTCCATGCGTCCATGCCGGTGAGCCAATATCCTTCTGCTGCACTGTTGACGCATCCCAGCCAACAGCTCTCCAGTCCCCCTCGAAAACCGTTTTTCGTTTTTTTCCTCCTCTGGTTCCCATCCCTTTCCAACGAGGCTCTGGGATCCAGTTTCGGTGTGTAATTTTGTTTCCGCTCATGTTTACAAGCAGCCCCCGTCTCAGTCCCGCGCTCCCTCTGTTTATCCGTGGCCTGTCACTCCGCCGCGGGAGGCTGGCCGAGAGAGCCGGGGTCCCGAACCCACTCGACCGAGGCGGGGGATCTGACAGGGAAGACCAACGCAACAGAGACAGCAGGCGGTTAAACAGCGCAGTTACGAGCGTCGTGCCGCTGGACCAGGATTAGACAGACTGCTAACGTGGAACGCTGTCAACGGGTACTTTATTATAACAAACAGAGGCGATCATCCACGTGCGTCCCTGCTTGTTACCATGGATACGGCGCTATGTTTATTTATCTCAGTTAATTCATGCATTTAGCAGACACTTTTCTCCAGCGTTAAGCCACTTACACTGATTCGCCCATTTACACAGCTGGGTAATTTTTACTGTATCAATTCAGGGTAAGGACCTCCATCAAGGGTGCTGCAGCAGGACGGGGATTCGAAGCCTTTCAGGAGGAAGGGAAGAGCTCTAACACAGTGCCACCTGCCGCATCATTTTATTTCATTTTCCAGCCGAGTTCTTTCGGTAACATTCGAATGATTTTATGAGGGTTTTGTATATAAATGTTCATATATGCTGCGAGGTGAGATTGATCCAAAGCGTACCATCAGGCTCCCGATAGAACAGTGTCAGCGGAGAGCCTTTCTCAAGGGCGTCGCTTCAGCCGCACCGCGTCCTCCGCAGGGATCTGAACCCACGACCAAGCGGGCAGAGGTCCCCTCCGGCCCGCCCCCTCCGGGGAGCCGCAGGCCGACATCGAGGGGGTCTGACAGACAGCGGACCACTTGAACCAGTCACTTTCCCCCTCCCCTGTGATCCCCGGCCTCCCCGAAAGGGCCCCCTGGGGAGGGGCGTCTTGCTGCGGGTTGGGGGTTAGCGGAGGGTCACCCGCGCGGGGAGACGGTGACTTGTGACGAACAAAAGCATCCCGGCGGTCCTGCGGGAAGGGCGAGCTCGCCGCCGTTCGGGCAAGGCGCGGGGAGTCCGGGACGCACCCCCGCCACCCGTCAACACATCATCTCTTGTCCCAATCATCTTTATAAAATATACGTATTAATATTTTCTGTCCTCTCGCTCTCTAATTAATATGTCCATAGCTGCAGCTGGTGCCCAGCTGTGCTGCTGCGGCGGCAATGTCAACGTATCCCCTCTCCTTCCCTCTCTCCCTTCTCCGCTCCCTTTACGTTAAAACGTCCTTCCTCCTCTCTCCCCTCCCCTCTAGCACCCCCCCCCCCCCCCCACCATTCTGCAGAGGTGCCATCAGTTTTTTTTTTTTCCCCCTTCTTCTCATCACTGACAATTAGACCATATGGATCAGTCAGTGGGCTTCAGAGAGCAGGAGGAGAAAAGGTGACAATATAATTAAGGTTTTTAATTCTCTGCCTGAGTGGATAAGTCCAGTCTTCATGATAATTAGGCCACTTCTAATGAAATAAATCTTTATGAAATACCCCCTTCCCCCCCTCCCCCCCGTGGCACAGACGCCTTGCTCCTCTCTATAATGGCATGTTTGCCGACAAGGACGCGGACGCACGGTGGCTGCGTTTACCGAACGTGCGCTCGGATGTTGGCGAAAGCGCGCGGGGCTCACGGCACGCTTCCGGCGCCGCGATTGATTTCCATCGCTCCGGCCGCACGCTGCATCGCGCCTCCCGCAGGAGCCTTTTTTCCGCTTCCTCGGCATTAGTCACAACAAAGATTGGGACAAATCATATTTCTATTGACATGCACCTGGCAGTAATGCAAAATGACACACTTCATAAAGCTGCTGACAGCTCTTCACGGAAACGGTGGTATTTTCAGTCCTTCTGGAACGCGGTAATACGCCTCGTACCGCTTTCATTCTAATCACACGGGCCTGTTAGAAATGTAAGCCTTTCCTTACATATCAGACCATACATAATGTTTTTTTGGGGCCTCATTCTCTCGCTGGTTCCATCCTTCTCAGTGGCATTTGGGACAATCTCACTTGACTAAAATCGCTACCCGTGGAAAATAACACAGCCATATATTATATACACACACTGTACTGTGCAAAAGTCTTAGGCACTTAGATGTTTCACAAAAATATTTTTTTTAGATGGTTATTTAATGTCTTCTGCATTAGTGTCAATGGGAAAGAGCATATTTTAGATTTCCAAGCATTCATTTTGAAAAAAAGTTACAGTATTACATTAAGGGTTTTGCATGTTGTTAAAGTACACACACACACACACACACACACACACACACACACACACACACCACTTATCCCAAGCAGGGTCGCAGCAGACCGGAGCCTAACCCGGCAACACGGGGCTGGAGGGGGAGGGGACACACCCAGGACGGGACGCCAGTCCATCGCAAGGTACCTCAAGCAGGACTCGAACCCCAGACCCGCCAGAGAGCGGGACCTGGCCAAGTCCGCCGTGCCAAGCGGTCGATGACGATGGATGGTTACTAAGCTTTGTAGGAAGGTTATTAATTAGGCGCATTGTTATTGGAAGCATTCTCACTTTACAGCTTTTTTCCCCAAAACACAGTACTCTATATATATATATAAACACAAAGCAGAAACATTATTACTGGCTGTTATTTAGCTCATACCTTTGTCTCAAGCAACTTAATGTTAGGTTTGTACAGTAAGGTACTTACAATCATTTGTCAATTTGTATAGCTGGGTAAATTTTACTGGCTCGAGAGTACTGCAGCAGAGATTGTATTCCAACCCGGATCCTTATATCGAAAGGCAATAACTCTGACCGCTACGCCACCTACTGTCCCTATATAAATATAGTGGGATGTAAAGGCTAAGAAATGCACATGCAGTACAATACTACAGAAATACATATACAAAAACAGGATTTTTTTGTGGTTTAAATCAATTCTTCATCAGTACCATTTATCAGAATGTGGCTCATTAATATCTATTTTTATTCATAAAGAATTAAAAATCCTTGATTTTCATTATTGAAAGCATTTAAAAATGGCAGAGAAGTAGGTGGTTATTTCAACAAACAAACAAACAAACACACACACACACACACACACACACACACACACACACACACACACACACACACACACACACGCCTCACTGGTAATTTCTAAGAGCCAAACACAGACTGAGAAGAGCGACAGAAACACAAGTGCATGAACACATCTGACTGGGAAAGATGTCATGGCGTACGGTGTTCCTAGTCAGACACGTGGGAATAATCAAGCCCCCCTTCTCTCTCACTCACACACACACACACACACACACACACACACACACCCCGGCTGCTGGGTAAAACACTCTCCGTCTGGGACAGCCTCTGATGACCCCTCCCCGGGGACCTCTCACGGCTTTTGGCTCCTGCCAGAAATGACTCTAATTTCTATTATAAAAAAAAGAAAGAAAAAAAAAAAACCTGCTTCTCGCACTTGGCAGGTCTTTACCAGGGGGGTCCGCGAGGTGGGACCCGGGAGGTCGATGGCATTAAAGACCAGGAAGTCTTCAGCATATAAAAAAGCACCCTTTGTGTGAAGCCACCGCTTCATTATTGCACTTTTGCCTCCAGAAATGCGGACGAAAGCACAAGTCCATTAGACAAAGACAAGCGGAGGGCAGGGAAGAGCGGCCAGGAAACACTCAGCTCCGCAGACCTCCATCGTCCACATTCAGAAGACAAACGAGCTCTTTGCTTCACGCATAATTCCTTATGAATGCGTCTACTACGCATATATATTTACACTCAAAACACTGTCGATTAATACTAATTTACACTGCATACCTATTCACCACTTACATTTCTTTATACTTTCCTCCAAAACCACTTACAATATTAAGGTTACAGTTATTTACCCAGTTGGGTAATTTCACTGGAGCAATTTAGGGTAAGTACCTTGCTCAAGGGTACTACAGCTTGAGGTGGGGCTCAAACCTGCAACTTTCGGATCCAAAGACAGCAGCTCTAGTCACTATGGCACCAGCCGCCCCCTTACTCTACACACCTCACATTATAGATCATCAACAGCTGAATGTAAGATTTTTACCACCACGTCTGGTTCGTGGCCGGAGTTCCCTTGTCTTACTTTTATTATTAAGCCTCTATCATATTTATTTTCTACTGTTCACCTTCATGTAGCGAAATGACCACAAACAAACAGTTATTCCTCAACACACACACACACACACACAGTCTGAAGCCGCTCATATCGAGCGGGGTTGCGGTGAGCCAGGTGATTTACACTGCTAGATACACTACTTACAACGGGTCAGTCATCCATACATCATTGGAACACACACACATACTCTTGTCACTCACACATTGTGGGGGAACCTGAACAGCATGTCTTTGGAGTGTGGGAGGAAACCAGAGCACCCCACAGAAACCCACACAGACACAGGGAGAACATACAAACTCCACACAGACTGAGCGGGGATCAAACCCCCGTCCTCTGGCACCACCCAGGTGTTGTGAGACAGCGGTGCTACTTGCTGTGCCACCGTACCACACCGCTAAGAAATTGCGAGGTCCACAAAACCTAAATTCTCACACGCACACAGCGAACTGGAGCCTAACCCGGCAACACAGGGCGTAAGGCTGGAGGGGGAGGGGACGCACCCAGGACAGGATGCCAGTCCGTCGCAAGGGACTCGAACCCCAGACCCACCGGAGAGAAGGACCCAGCCAAGCCCGCTGCACCAGCGCGCCCCCCCTTATTCCACAAGAGAGAAGTGCTATTCTGCACATCGCGGGGTCACTGATGAAGGGCAAGTACATGACCGTTGGGACGCTGCGCTGGACAAGCGGACATAGACGGACACCGAGCGTAAACTTGACGCAACTCCGCGCAACAGCAGTTCTCGCAGCACAAAGAAAACGCGCGTCACCGATTCGATAAACACAAAGAGTCCAAAGCCTGACGGACCCAACGCATGACAGGTTCTAAACTCCCCGCAGAGGCAGCAACCATCATCCTTGAATTGTTTTGTATTACATTAACACCCCATGAACAGAGGGGACCTCCTGGCCACCGTCCTCCGGCCTTCCCTCGCTCCTTCCTCCCACGCCATCCGAACCCGAGGAGAGGGAGCACGCGCAATCGGTCACCGCGGTAAACCGTCGACCAGCGGGCCCTCCGCGTCTCCGACGGCCGCGTCCGGCCGCGGAGCGGCCCGCCGAGGAGAGCGGGGCCGGGGGTGTGACGGATGCGCAATTAACGGCGATGGAAAGCGAGCGGCGGGCTTCCCTGCTGCGGAGGGGAGGAGGAGGAGGGCCCGGCAAACGGCCACCGGGCCGGAGGAGACATCGGTCTTCCGCAGAGGGGCACGGCGGTGAACGCAGACGTCCGGATGAAGCAGTGGAACGCATCAGCGCGCGGCAGGGCACAGCGGTGCAGAGCGGTGCAGAGCGGCGGGCGTACGGCCGTTACCCCTGACAACAAGGCTGCGCGCTCTGACCGCTGGCCACCCCTGGGCGAACAGGGCAGGAAAAACAAATATTGGCATAAATTCTATCATTACCATTAGCAACAAACCATTTTCTGTGGGACTTTTTTTTTTTATTTAATAACATTTTCATATTTCACATGATTCCTCGTGCCCATACCAATGCAGCAAATGCCCGTTTCCATCATTTCTGCACAATTTCCATACCGCATTTTTCAGAGCAACTTACGTGGACATTAGTGTAAGGATTGCAGAGATGCACAAGAAAAAAAAAAGTGAACTTTAAAAAAAATAAGAAAAAAAAAATTACAAAAACTGGTCCATATCATGTGACCACAATGCTGTTATTATTAAGCCATCTTTTTTTTTTTTAAAAAAAAAAAAAAAAAAAAAAAAAAAAAACTTATTATAAATCACATACTTTTACTGATGTGTTTCTAAGGGAAAAGATATTCAACCCTGTGCATTAACAGGTAACGTATGTTATGTTACCGGCCGAGAAGCACGACAATCTTCGATCAAGAAACGGAGAGCGACGCGTTTTCTTCTCCTCAGACAGGCAGCAAGGCACATAAGACTTCGGGAAGGATGGCCGGGTGAACCCAGCGTGCGGCCCAAGTGTGGCATCCGTGGGCCCTGTCCGCGAGCGAGTCGCACCCATTACGAGCGACCGGAGGGAACGACGTCGGAAAAGGGTCCGAACGCCAAGACGGGTCGCGCCGTCATCGGTTGGTTCTCCGTCTCAACAGTCGCAGCACCCATGAGTAGATGTAGCCCATTCCGCACGCGTACACAACCATGTTGAATAAGTTAAAAATTAACTCGCAGCACGCAGTCAAGGAGGTGGAAATGAGCCACAGGCACAGATAAATCACGTGAAACACGGTGCTCAAAAGCCACCGCAACAAGTCCCAGGTCATCAGGAAGGGCCTGAGGAGGAGCCACATGGCCCAGTGAGGTAAGGAAAGCAGGAAGTTGAGGACGGTCCTGCCGAAACCGACGGGTTCGAGGTCCGCAGACACCACCTGGAGGAGGGGAAAGGAAAAAAAACAAAGAAACGCGGAGGTATTAAGTTTAGAAACGGTCAAACACGGCGACTTCGGGGCTCCTCTAACTGTGAGTCTGGTGGGTTTTAAAACAGAAACCTTCCAGTTACAGCCTGAGCTCCTTGATCATGAGGACACCTGCAGTCCTACTTTCCTGAGCATTCGGAATCAATCAATAATATTAGAAAAATAATTACATTTATTATATATCATTTCATTAACCAATAATAAAAATTTCTGCTTTATATTGCATGTCCCTCAAACATAAAAGCAGACCACACACACACACACACACACACTGGCTGAAACCGCTTGTCCCATATGGGGTCACAGCGAACCGGAGCCTAACCCGGCAACACAGGGCGCAAGGCTGGAGGGGGAGGGGACACACCCAGGACGGGACGCCGGTCCGTCGAAAGGCACCGCAAGCGGGACTCGAACCCCAAACCCACAAGAGAGCAGGATAAAAGCAAACCAGTCTAGCAAAAAAATTGTGCTCAGAGTTTTTGATTAAAACTGAGACATACATGGTCCTCATTCTGTAGTGTCATCAACTGTAACTGGGAATCTAATAACTCCTCTGTAGTCGCTTCCAGTTCCTGCTTCACTGAAAGACAGAAAAGGAGAAAGTCAGAGCCCAAATGATACACAAGTAGCATGAACTGTAATAAGGGACTTAGCTACATATTTTTCATTGCCACCTACACCATCAGTATACAGGAAAACAATATTTTTTGGGATTTTTTTCCCTCCATTCAAAAAATAAATGCACAGAAAAGTAAAAATAAGGTCCCTAGTTACAGTAAACAAACATGGTTGCCATGGCTCCAAAGTTACAGTGAGAAGGGGCTGATCGACAGGGCAGCTGGTGGTGTAGAACTACAGCCTTTGGACCCGCTTATCAAGGGGTCAATTCCCACCTCCTGCTGTCGTACCCTTGAGCAAGGTACTTACCCTAAAATTACCCAGCTGTACAAATGCTAAATAAGTGTAAGTAGCTTAACATAGTACGTCATTTTGGAGAAACACATCAGATAACTATCCACTAACGTTGATTCAATTACATTTACATATTTAAGATGCTTTTCTCCAAAGCGACTTCCAGTAAACTCTATGTAGTGTAATCAGCCCACACACCTTATTGACCATGGTGACTTACACTGCTAGATACGCTACTTACAATGGGTCACTCATTCATACATCAGTGGAACACACACATACTCTCTCTGTCACTCACACACTACGGGGGGACCTGAAGAGCATGTCTTCGGAGTGTGGGAGGAAACCAGGGCACCCACAGGAAACCCACGCAGATATGGAGAGAACATGCAAACTCCGCACAGACTGAGCGGGGATCGAACCCACGTCCTTTCGCACCACCCAGGTGCTGTGAGAGAGCAGAGCTACTTGCTGTGCCACCCCTAGACATTTTTATGCTGTACGTTATATGCGGTAAAAATTCAAAAGTGCAGGTACACGGGTAATGGGAAGAGCTGGGAGCTGAACTGCTTCCGTAAACACCTGAGTGAAATTCAGTCGCAGTTCTATGATGTTTAAAATGCTGTCAAGCGCAGTAATACTCACACAGGATGGCGGTGAAGAGCAGCAACACAGCTGTCAGCAGGAGCCAGTAGGCCACTCGGCTTTCAGTATGATCCACATTGCTGCGAGGTCTGCCAGCCTGAGTGGCGTTTTTAGAAGAAACATTTTAAAGAAAGTAATAATAATAATAATAATTATAATAATAATAATAATAATAATAATAGTAGAGCACTAGTTGAGTGATTGCCCTGAAGATGTCTGCAGAAGAAGAACTGGTGGAGTGGTCCACCGGGAGGGAGGGAGCTCGGCAAAAAGTGCAGGTCACCCAAGAAACAGCCAAGGGAGTTGGGAGGACCGCAGAACCCAGCAGCAGCAAGGAGTGGGACTCGAGCACACAACCTTCCGGTTACAAGCCCATCATGAGCCGCACCACAAAGCGCATAATTGTTTTGAGGGGAATTCATTTTTAGCAGCACAAGAAGAAGATCGGAGTAGAAGCAGCGCAGCGAAAGGAGCTTCAGCCCCTGAGCCTCGGGGCATCAGATCGGGATTCGAACCAAAGCCCGGTGTCAGTGAGCGGAGCGCGGACCGGAACCCACCCTCTGCTCCAGCCGGTACACGTCCACGATGTTGGCCAACTTGTGGTTCTTGCGGACGCCCCCCGGGTCCCGGCACTCCCTGCGGCACTCGGGGCACCTGAAGTCGAGCGCGCGCCACAGGTCGCGCACGCACTGCAGGCAGAAGCTGTGGCCGCACGGCAGCAGGTGCGGCTCGCGGTAGATCTCGAGGCACACGGTGCACGTGAGCTCCTGCGCGATGTCCCCCATCGCGCCCGTCGGGGCCGCTCGCGACAACTGCGGCCCGCCAGCGCTACCGACGACGACACCGACACCGACCGCGCGGCTCCGCGTCCGTATCGCAATTCTTTGTGCATCCGGAGAGAAGGGGACGGGTTCAAAGGTCACCGCGCGCCTCCTCAAAATAATTTCAATAAAAGACATTACAATACTCACTATCGTCGTCGTCGTCGTCGTCAACATTACCATCACACGCCATCCGACCACAGAGTCCCGAAAAGGAGTTTAAATGAAAAGGAAAAAGGTTCTTGACCAGAACCGAGGGCTCAAGTTGCGCCACAATGAAAGCGCAGAACAGCAGTTAGTTTCACTTTCGCTTTTGTTACAAACTTTGTAACAAAGTCGCCTTGTTGTCGCTCAGCTGCGAAAGGAAAACCTTCAGTGAAAGGAATAACTCACTCTGCTGCTCCTTCTTTCTCTTCGCCTTCTCTTATTATTATTATTATTATTATTATTGCAGATGTTGTGAGCATAGTTAATTTTGTGCCAAACCATGTCTCTTCAGTGACCTGTTGCAGGCAGGGTTAAGGGGCTGAGCTGTCGATCCAAGGATTCTGGGTTTTGATCCCAAAACTCCTGCTGTTGAGAAAACTGAGCTTTTTCAGTGTTTATTTTAGCAAAAATTGTCTTCCGATGTTGACATTTCCGTGGGGGTGTGATGGTGCAGCGGACTTGGCTGGATCGCGCTCCCTGGGGGGTCTGGGGTTCGAGTCCTGCTTGGGGTGCCTTGCGATGGACTGGCGTCCCGTCCGAGGTGTGTCCCCTCCCCCTCCAGCCCTGTGTTGTCAGGTTAGGCACCGGTTCACCACGACCCTCCTTAGGGCAAGCTGTTGTACACATTGTGTGTGCGTATTGACATGTCAGTGTTTTCCCTGAATACCCCAGATGGGACGCCAGTCCATCACAGGGCACCTCAAGCAGGACCTGAGCCCCAGACCCACCAGACAGCGGGCACCAGCCAAGCCTGCTGTGCTACCGCATCCACCCCGCCCCAACACACATACAATAGATGGCTTTTCAAATAAGCATATCAAACACTTTGAGACAAATGAATCATGAACCCTATCCCTTCTTGGGCTCTTATTCATAAAAACAAGTCCATTTCCCGAACCAAACTTTTTTTATTGACATTAATTTAAGCTGTACAACATGAAGTATGTGTAAATCCTTGATTGCCGAGCACACCACATGTGATAATGCTGCTGTGGCTTCCTTGTTTTGTGCGTCCGCTGTGTTTCTGAAGAGGCTCGGGGGTGGGGCTGTGACAGGTAGAGTCTGTTCCGGAGTCTGCCTTCCCTGACCCCTCCACCTCTGCCAGCAGGAGCCATTATCACTCCTGGACCAGGGAGAGGAGGGGACACCTTCTATACTTTATCTTCTTATTCATGCATTAACCTTCCTCCACCCCCTGTGGGGCACCAAGGAGAACAAAACACAATGAGGCCTGCAGCTCCAAGGCGGACCTTTGCTTTTGTCAAATATCTTTTTGGCATTGACAATGTTCCCCATAATTCCTGTTACCAAGTTAGATTTTTTTTTTTAAAAATATGAATTGATAAATAATAAAAAAGTGTAGGGGAATATGTGTACGACATCCATCCATCCATTGTCAATAATTGCAAGTACAATGCAGGGTTGTGGTGGTGTGGAGCCTATCCTGGAAGTATTGGGTTTGAGGCAGGGCATGCCATGGATGGAGTGCTAGTCCATCATAGGGCAATCTCACACACACACTCTTTATAGGCAAATTCGATTCCACCTGAAACTCGTCTTTCAACTGTGGGTGGAAACTCATATGAACATGTGAAGAACATGCAAACTCCACGCAGACTGAACTGGATTCCAACCTCCATCAGAACCCACTTCCCAGCAGCTGTGAGCCAACACCCGTACCTGTAATGCCTCCATATGCCCCCCCATATAGGACATTCACACTGGGAGGAGCAGGTAGCAGAATGATCGTCTTCGGACTCAAAGGACGCAGGTGTAAATCCCATCTCCTGCTGTAGTACCCTTGATTACGGTACATGCCTTGAATTGACATGGTAAAAATTACCCAGCTGTATAAACAGGCTGCACTGGACTAGCATCCTGTCCAGGGTGTATCCCCAAGCCTTGCACACAGCGATTCCAGGATAGGCTCCGGCCAGCTGTGCCCCTGACCAGAACAAGGAGGAAGAAGTGAGTGAGTGAGTGAGTAAGTGAGTGAGTGTATAAATGGGTAAATCAGTGTACCAGCTTCACGATAAGCAAGTGCACAGAAAGAAAGCATCTTCTCAGCCAACACCTCTCGCACACTCAGCTCCGAAAAGGACACCTAGAGAGCAGAGCGACATCTGTCCGGCACTGAACGAGTTAAGTCCTTCACGGGCCGTGGGGGCGGGGCCTCCGGAATGGTCCGAATGACCGAGTGCAGGGAAGGAGCAGTAATTCAACATCAACCTCGTTTTCCCGTACATAAAGTTTAACTTCAGATGCGCAGCTGTGACTTTGGTTAACGACTCCCATAAATCCTGCTTAAAAGGAGGCCTGGAGAGGCAGCGCTATGCAAATGAACAGCTCACCTGATAAGGGCAGAGGAGAGGAGAGGGGATGTGAGTAAATGCTTCGCCCGTGGCTCATGCACACATAAAACGTAAGAGGCACCAGTCGTCAAAATGGCATCGTTTAATTGCATTACACCCAGAATGCCTTCCTCCTCTTTAATCAACACACACTGGCTGAAATTGTTTGTCCCAAGTGAGGGGTCGCGGCAAACCAGAGCCGAACCCGGCAGCACAGGCTGCAAAGCTGGAGGGGGATGGAACGCACCAAGGACGGGATGCCAGTCTGTCACAAGGCACCCGAAGCAGGACTCGAACCCCAGACCCACCAGAGAGCAGGACCTGGCCAAACCCGCTGCACCACCATACCCCCAGACGCATGTGCTTGTACCCAAATTTGCAATCATCCGAGCCTCCTTTAGGATTAGAGGAATGTATTCTGCAGAATGCATTATAAGGAAGGGGGCACGGTGGCGCAGCAGGCTTTGCTTGGCTTGGTCCTGCTCTCTGACTGGTCTGAGGTTCGAGTCCTGCTTGGGGTGCCTTGCGATGGACTGGCGTCCCATCCTGGCTGTGTCCCCTCCTCCTCCAGCTCTCCGCGACCCCGCTTGAGACATGCGTATGCGTATGCATGTACATTATAAGGATTTGCTCGCACAGCCAGTGATTGACATAAGGCAGAAGATGCACATAAACAAAACTAAATATATATGTTTCTTTTTAAAACTGAGAATCAAGAAAGGTCCAAAGTCACAAAGATTTCAGCTTCATCTGTATACAGGAGTAAGAGATTTAACGCTGTCGGGGCAGTAGGTGGCGTAGTGGTCGGAGCTCTTGCCTTGAACTCAATACACCCAGGTTCTCCTCTGACCTCCTACCGTTGTACCCTTGATCAAGGTACATCCTCAAAGTACCGTCTTCTGTAAATGGGTACATAAGAATAAATAACTTTGCATGTAAATTGTGTCGGAGAGAAGTTTCAGTTTAATTAACAGAAGAAAAAAAGGCCTTGATGAAATTATCAGCGTGCAACAGGATCAGTTTAAAATCGACACTGCGATGGGAAATGAAGCGCAGCACCAGCGCGCCACTCGTTTCGGAGGAAACAAAGGATTTTCTTCGTTCGGCCTCCTGGCCCTCCTCGCTCCTGCTGACCTCGGCCACAGTCCAGCGGCTGCGCGGCGCGGGTGCCCTCCCGCTGTACCCCGGTAGGCGAGCCTCCTCTGGGAGGGCCCCCGAGGGGCGCCGCCCAGCGAGGCGCCGGCGCGCTCGTCGGAACGTGTGCGTCGCAACAATAGCAGGACACCGGCGGGAACACGTGTCACAGCTGCGGCGTGATCTCCAGAGAAGGTTGCCGCCGAAGCGCAGATGCTCACCTCTGTCCAAAAAGAGAAAGACTCAGAACGAGGCCCTAAGGAAAAGTGAACATGTAAAGTCTTATTTTCGATAATTTCCAGCTTTTGGATAAATTATTATTCATAAGAAATTCTCACACACACATTGACTGACACTGTTTATCCCAAGCTGGGTCACGGCAAGCCAGAACCTAACACAGGGAACAGGGCTGGAGGGGGAGGGACACACCCAGGACGGGACACCAGTCCGTTACGAGGCACCCCAAGCGGGACTCGAACCCCAGACCCGCCAGAAAGCAGGCACAAGCCAAACCTGCTGCTGCACCGCCGCCTCCCCTGTTGTAATAAATTATATACACACACACACACACACACACACACACACACACACACACACACACATTTTCAGAACTGCTTGTCCTATACAGGGTTGCAGAGAACCAGAGCCTACCCAGCAACACAGGGCATAAGGCCAGAGGAGGAGGGGACACACCCAGGACAGGACACCAGTCCATTGCAAGGCACCCCAAGCAGGACTCGCACCCCAGACCCACTAGAGAGCAGGACTGTGGCCCAACCCACTGCACCACCGCACCCCTTGTAATAAATTACACTTACGTTTTATTATTTAAAGTGTTGAGCTACTTACACCAGTTTACCCATTTATACAGCTGCCTCATTAATATTAATATCTCTTCTTGCCATTTCCCTAAGACTTTCGGTATTTCTATTTGGCAAAAGAGATTTTAGCTTGGTTAAAAATTTAGGAGAGGGTCTTCATTTAATGACTCCTGAGCTGTCATGAATATTACATTCGTATGACACTTTTTTCTAAACTGACTTACAGGGCGAAGATTACAATTATTTACCCTTTTGGACAGGTGGGTAACTCTGCTGGAAGAATTCAGGGTAAGTACTTTGCTCAAGGGTACCACAGTCAGGTGTGGAGATTGAACCAGCACCCTTTGGATCCAGAGGCAGCTGCTCCATCCCCTACCCTACCAGCTGTGGGTTTCCTGGAGCAATGAAGAGTAGTAGAAAGGGTTAGTCCATGGTGTGCTGAAGAGTGTGTTGTGGACACAAGCAGTCGTGGTGTTGATGTGTTGGATATAGGTGTGTGTTGTATTGTGTGAGTTAGAATGGGGGGGTGTCCTTGGATATGTCAGCCTGGAGGGGGTCACTCCCACATAGTCCCACAGTTCCAGAAAGTTCCATTGCCGACACCATGAAGAGAAGGAGAGCTGTCAGAGAGGTGCACTGTGTGTCCCCCCCCCACCACTTGGCCTTAATGGATTAACATTTATTTGTTTAGCCAACATTGTTCTACAAGGCTCATTTTTACTGTATCAGTACAGGGTAAGTACCTTCATTAAAGGTACTAGAGCAGGAAGTGAGGTTTGAACCCCAGCCCTTTGAGTACAAGCTGACAACTTGAACACTACGCCCCCTACTGGCCAAGTTACAGAGACAAATCCAACTTAGTGAATGTGGACAGACCTTCCAGAAATCTGCGGAAATGCGATGTGTCACTGAAGCGCACACACACACACATACACACACACACAACATTTATAACTGCTCCTCCCGAGCAGGGAGTCATGGTGAACCAGAGCCTAACCTGGCAACACAGGGCACAAGGCCGAGGAGGGAGGAGACACACCCAAGACGGGACGCCAGTCCATTGCAAGGTACCCCAAGCAGGACGCGAATCCGAGACTCACCACACGGCGGGCCCCCGCCGAACCTGCTGTCATCGAAACGCTGATGTGATTTCACCACGTTTCACGCTGCAAAGCACGACTCTGCGAACGCATAATTATTCGTTTGCTTGTTTTCGAAATATGAAAATGAGGAGAAGCAGCTCCTGCATCCCACAGTTACCAGCAGATAAAATGTTCAAATCATGAGTCCTTTCTATGTGTAGTGTTACTATACACAATATTACAAATATACTGTACAGCTGTTCATTAATATACTTTTATAGCGTGGAAATCTTTGTGATGGTCTTGTAATTTACAGCCTCTCACATAATAATACTACTAACAACAACAATAATAATAATAAGAAAAAGTAGCAAATGTTGAAGCTTTGAAGAGCTTTCTGAAGTGGCCACCAAGAAAGCAAAATCACAGTAATATTCCTATTGCCATAACTTAAAAAAAGATCTATTTTCCTTTAAGCTATGCTCTCCTGACATCTAGTGTTCATGGACTTATTGAAAGCAGCAGAAAGAGCAGTTTGATACTGACTCACAGCCTCAGGCACTGGCTAGAAACAGCAGCAACAATTATGTAAAAAATAATGAAATTAGCACTTTATTAAAATATGCTTTTTATCAAGTCCAGCTGAACTGGAAATAGTATTAATATGGAGAGGCTACAGGATCAGTAGAAGAAGGGGTGAGGATACAGGGTGTCTGATTCAACAAATCCAAAGTGCAAAATTTGCTCATTTTTGTTCTTTCTGGTCTCTTACAACAAATAGTATGTGCTGCAAAACAACTGCCTGACCTTTTGTGTTTCACTCTTTAGTATTACAATGTTTGTTTCACTTGCAGATTATTAACAGTTAGTGAAAATGTGGTGGAACGATCTCCCCCTCCCACTCGGAACTGCTGAATCCCTCCCAACTTTCAAGACTAGTGTCAAAACGCATCTCTTTCAGACTCACTTCTCTCTGGATCTCCTGTCTGCTCTATAAATATGCATTAGATCATCTCTCATAATTACCTTTGTATTTCCTACCAGTTCTACACACAGCTACCCACGTAATGTTACTGTTAACTTTACCTGCTTTAAATTTTGTTTATTGTCCTCTGAACAAAATGTTGAAAGTGGCTGGAATGGTGGTACAGGGAGTACTGCTGCTGTCTCACAGCACCTCGCTGGTGCAAGAGGGCGTAGGTTTGATCCCTGCTCAGCCTGTGTAGAGTTTGCATGTTCTCTGGGTGCTCTGGTTTCCTTCCACACTCCAAAGATATGCTGTTCAGGTTCACCCATAGTGTGTAAGTGACAGAGAGTGAGTTCCACTGATGTATGGATGAGTGACCCACTGTAAGTAATGTATCTAGCAGTGTAAGTCACCATGGTGAATAAGGTGTGTGGGCTGATAACACTACAGAGAGTTCATTGGAAGTTGTTTTGGACAAAAGTGTCTGCTAAATAAATAAATGTGAAATGTAGCTGTAAAAGCTGGTCCAAAGGTTGCGTTGGTGCAGAATTATTACAGTGCAATTTTGCATGTGACTTTTTGTACTGTTATTTGCAGTAAGTTTACGCTGTAAGTCACTTTGGACAAAGATTCGGTTTAAAACTTATAAATTATACAGCATCACCACTATCACCAAGAACAACTAGTAAAATCAACAACTGTCGTCATTATTGCATACTTTGCATATTTGTCACAGAATAGTAGGATTCAAAAGTAAGCCAACAGCCTCTTGGAGCTGTGCTTCGGGGGACGGGTTTGTCGTTGACGCTCCCTGGGGGGTCCTCCAGCATGGTGTCCCCCCACTGCCCCCCACCGCTTTTAAGCGGCACGGGCCTTCTCCTCAATGTCATGCCCACCGTCCACCTGCTCTTCTTCCTCCCTACCTTCCAGGCAGGGGTCTGGAACTACCACCACCACTTATAAATTATACAACATCACCACTACCACCAAGAAGAACTAGTAAAATCAACAACTGCAGTGTAAGAATTAGGCACCTATAATAATAAATAGACGGTCCTAAAGAAAAGTAAGCAGTGATTTGTCACACTTTGCTTATTTTACTGAATAATTGAGGTGGGATTTTTACCACATAATTACTTGCTTGTAATAATAATAATAATAATAATAATAATAATTTTTCTACCTCTTCACTGGACTACTGCGCTGACACTTTTATCCGTTATACGGCCCTTTGGCGCCATCTGCTGGACAACCACTAACAGTCACTTCAGCTGAGATGAGCTTCGGACCACAAACACTCCCATGTGCCCAAGTACGAATAAGAGAACTGCAAAGCATTAACTGTAAAGATTGTTTTAATTTAACTCACAAAGCAGAGAACAAAGGTCTTCATGTTAGCCAGGGATCCATGTCAGATATGAGACAACATACAAATCCATAAACTGTGCTCCAGCAGGAATCGAACACTGGTGTTACTAACAATTTCGAATCGGACCCCTTTGACCAAAACAGCTTACATTGTTGGATAATCAGCTTGAAAACAGTTTCCTCTTTCATACAGCTGGGTTATTCTGACTCGATTCAGAATAGGTCTCACGATGAAGGCCTGTACAGGAGTGGGAGTCGCACCAACAACTTTCAGATCACAAGGTACCAGCTCGAACCAGGACATGAACTGCTGCCCCATCAGCAGCACACTGTGAGGTTGTTTTTCTGAGTATGTGTGTACAAAATTATGAGTTACCAGATGTGAGAATTAGGCATATAATATTAAATAGACGAGGGGGCGCTGTGGCGCAGTGGGTTGGACCAGGTCCTGCTCTCTGGTGGGTCTGGGGTTCGAGTTCCTCTTG
The DNA here is from genome assembly GCF_900964775.1 of Scleropages formosus. Taxonomy (NCBI): domain Eukaryota; kingdom Metazoa; phylum Chordata; class Actinopteri; order Osteoglossiformes; family Osteoglossidae; genus Scleropages; species Scleropages formosus. The sequence continues at coordinate 4,571,811 of NC_041810.1, read as the reverse complement.
GGGTGCCTTGTGGCGGACTGGCGTCCTGTTCTGGGTGTGTCCCTTACGCCCTAAGTTGCCGGGTAGGCTCCGGTTCCCCGCAACCCCGTATGGGACAAGCGGTTCACAAAGTGCATATGTGTTAAATAGACGGTCCTAAAGAAGAGTAAGCAGTGATTTGTCATAGTTTGCATATTTTACTAAATAATTGAGGTGGGATTTTTACTACATAATTACTTGCCTGTCATTTGCCTCCCTCAGCGTTTAAATGACTAAAAGTTAACTTTCATTGCGTCCTTCTCCTCTGTTCATCGCAGCAGCGTGGCCGCAGTCCTGCCATGTACCCAGCGACACTACTTACCACATATGACTTTAACTACATGAAACGAAGAGCACTTGAATTTTTCATACCTTCCATATGTCTGTCATCAGCATAATTATGATAAATACTCTGACTCACTCACTCTTACTTTACTGAAAGGAAAAAAAAAACATCTAATAAATAGATGTGAAGGGCACCGAAGGCAGATGAAAAAGCAGTAGACACAGCTGGTGCTTTTGCATCGGTGGGTTGTGGGTTCGAATCCCTCCCGTTGTTCTAGTACTATTGAGTAGACGAATCTTGGGGTGCTTAAATAAAGCTCTCCATCTGTAAATGGTTAAATAACTGCAAAGAGCTTCACGCTGTAAGTGGCTTTGGAGGAGCGCGTCAGCTAAATAGATGCAATGTGTGTAAACATGCAAATATTCAGCTGGGTGCAGTTGGTGACATAGTGGTTAGTGTTGCTGCCTCTAGATCCATAGGTTGCAGGTTCAGTCTCCAGCTCTAGTTCCCTTGAGCAAAGTCTGTCCGAACCACTCGCCCCATACGGGACACGGGGAACCGCAGCCTAACCCGGCACGCAGGGCGAAAGGCCAGAGGGGGAGGGGACACACCCAGGACGGGATGCCAGTCTGTCGCAAGACACCCCAAGTGGGACTTGAACCCCAAACCCACCAAAGACCAGGACCAACCCACTGTGCCACCGCACCCCCTCCTTGAGCAAAGTACTTACCCTAAATTGCACCAGTAAAATTTCCCAGCTGTGTGAATGGGTAAATAATTGTAACATAATTACGATCTAATGTTAAAATGTCCGCAGTGGGTTGGACCGGGTCCTGCTCTCTGGTGGGTCTAGGGTTCGAGACCTGCTTGGGGTGCCTTGCGACGGACTGGCGTCCCGTCCTGGGTATGTCCCCTCCCCCTCCGGCCTTACGCCCTGAGTTGCTGGGTTAGGCTCTGGTTCCCTGCGACCCCCTATGGGACAAGGGGTTCAGAAAATGTGTGTGTGTGTTACAATGTCAACATTGTAAGTTGCTTTGATGAAAATATAAATATATACTCTTAGAGGTGCTCATTTTATACATTTATAATGCTTTTTAGACTGTATGTTAACTGGTATGTGTGAAGGTACAGGTGATTTTTCTCCATCCTCATTAATAACCACTTGTCAGTGTAGGGTCACAGTGGTCCAGATCCTATCCTGGAAGCACAGGGTGAGAGGCAGGTCACACCCTGGATGGGAAAGCCAATCAAACAGCAGTTTCTCTCTCTCTCTCACACACACAGACACACACACAGAGTGAACCAGATTCAAACCCGTGCCCCAGTCATGCAGGAGCGTCAAGGCAACGGTGCTATCCACCGTACCACTTTTTAACCACAGTGTGCAAGGTGTGTTTGGATGCCTACATGGTTACACAAATGTGCAACAGGAGGAGCAGGACAGCGTGTCTGGGGATTTTTGCTTTTGAACAGACCATCTCTGGTTTCATCACTGAACTGATATGAAACAGTTCACTTCTCCGCTCTTGCCCATTAGTCATAATTGTCTCACCCACAATGCACTTCTGATGAATTTCTGTGCTGAAGAGCTATAAAGCTGGAGGGAGACCTTTGTATGTAATTAGTGGGCGCTACTCATAATACCAGCAGGTGGCGCAGCGGTCGAAGCTTCCGCCTCTGCACTTGGAGGTTGCAAATCTGAACTCCACCTCCCACTGCGGCACCCCCGAGAACTGTATTCGCCCAGAATTGCTCAACTTAAACTACCCAGCTGTTTCCACGGGTAAATCGGTGTAAGTCTCAGTGTAGAAAAGCTCAAGGTAGATGAACGGATGCAAATGTCGGGTTCGAATGCGACTCAGTGCGTGAAGGACGGAGGCAGCTGCTGTCACGTGCCTGGGATAACATTCCAAGGTGTGGGCAGGTTCAAAGTGCTGTGCTGCTGTGACACAACAGATGCTCCTCCTCCTAATCCTCTCTCCCTGGCATACACACACACACACACACACACACACACACACACGCACTTACACACTCATTGCATCTTCTACTAATTCAAAGAGACACTTTAATGATGTGTCACAGAACAGCAGGATTCAAAAGTAAGCCAACAGCCTCTGGGAGCCGCGCTGCGGGGGGTGGGGGGGGTTAGTTGCCGAACTCCCTGGGGGTCCTCCGTGGTGCCCCCTCTTCACTATCACGCCCACCGTCCACCTCCTCTCCTTCCTCCCTACCTTCCAGGCAGGGGTCTGGAACCACCACCACCACCGTGTGGCGCCATTCCCGCTGAACGTGATCTTTTATGCTAATTAATGCACGTTGTGCCGAGAGGTGATGGGGCGGGGGGTGTTTCTCATTGTTACTGTTGCTGTGCGCGTGTCGCTATCTGTATGCATGTGTTTGCGCGTGCGCTCATGTTGCCAGGATCAGGGGTGCGTGCTTGCGTGGCAGCACCCCCACCCCCACCTCCCACGCGATCAAAGGTGGATCTGACGAAGCCCCCGTCTTTGGTTCGAAATCCGCCCGCATTTTAAGCCTGAGCCCCCTTTCTTCTCCCTTTCACCAGAGCCCCGCCCCCCTCCTCCCGCGCCCTCATCAAAGCCGCCATTACCATATTCTTACCCTAATAACATGCTGCCACACGGGAGGCTGGCAAATGATTCCCAAGACGCCTTCGTGTTAATTCTCTCCAACGGGTGGGATCTGGAGCGGCCGCAGGGGGGCCTTCCTGCGCAGCTAGGGGTCGCGGCGCTGCCCTCTGAGTCCGAACTCAACGCTCCTCTGACCGGCATCAGTACGAGGTGAAACGAATAAACAATGGAAATGGAACACCTTTCAAGTGTCGGAAAAATCACACGTTTTGGGGTGGAAAAAAAGGATCGTCACGTGTTCATTTAGGTGATACTTTTGTCCAAATAAATTTACCAGTACTTTTTTTACTGTACCCATTCAGGGTCATTCAGGCTCCTTGATCAAGGGAACTGTAGAAGGAGATGGGACTGAAACCTGCGTCCATCCAGGGAGTCTTATCACTGCACCACCTGCTGCTCTTGTTAAGAAGTGCAGATTCTTGTTATTGTAAAACAAGGGTGACAAACAGGACATAACTGCTCTCTGGGAATATGGAGAAAACATAATTAGGGTGAAACAGGTGCAGAATGCAGTGGTTAAGTCTGCCAATCAGGGTTGGCATATGGCATCAGAAGGTTGCTGGTTCGAAGCCCACTGCTGGTGTGTTTACCCTGAATTGATAGATTAAATATGTTTAAATAGGAAAGTAACTGTCAAGTTCAATATCGGTGGTAACAGTGTCAGTTGAATGCAGGAATATTGTTGATGCTGCTAATATATTATTAAACACTGTCATCATGTTGCCATATCACATGAGCCTTCGAAACACGTCACGTGAGCAGAGGATCGAGCCCCGTCGCGTACTGCCGTGTGAATGGAATGGCAGCAACGATGAAAGAAGTCCATCAGATTTGCTCTTAATCACTTTTATGACTGGGATATTAATGCGCAACGATGATGCTCGAAATGAATGGAAGGACCCGAGAATTTATTTGTAATCTTGAAATAAATCGCATACAAGCACTGGGAACGAGCAGGTTTTTTAATTGTTGCCCTTTTCCCTTTAATGAACACATTTTGCTCTCGTTCATGGGTGCGCCGAGGAGCCGCCACAAACGGTTTTGGAACAGGAACAGCTCTTCCAGCGCCGTGCTGGAAAAAGGCCATTTTTAAATTTTTTTCAAATATTTTTTATGTTGCTGTTGAGTATTTGTGTCATGACCTAATCCGTGGAAACTCAGACTTGCGTAAATGAGCGACAAGACTGACGTGAGTAATACATGATGCTGTGCCGTCATCCACCTCTGACAGCGAGAAGCAGCAACATGAAATACACACACACACACACACACACACACACACACACACACACACACACACACACACACACTGTCTGAAACCACTTGTCCCAAGCGGGGTCATGGCGAACCGGGCCCTAACCCAGCAACACAGGGCATAAGGCTTCGGGGGAGGGGACACACCCAGGACAGGATTCCAGTCCATCACAAGGCACCCCCAACGGGGACTCAAACCCCAGCCCTACCGGAGAGCAGGCACAGGCCAAACCCGCTGTGCCACTGCACCCCCTCCTCAACACAAAATAAGCAACAAAAAAATATATCAGAGATTTATCAGAAAATATTGTTTATTCAAGAGAATATGTTCTCACGAGACGATGAAAAAAACCATATTTTTGTTTAGGTTTTTTTTTGTTTCAAATTCCAATATAAGCAGTTTAAAACTGATTATGGTTTAATGCCCAAAAACAGACTTTTTAATGGACTTTCATAGACAAAATCAATAGCTATTTATTTCTATAGCTTTTTGATAGATTTTTAAAAATTGGTGTTGGACGAGGAATTCTGAGATGTGTCATTATTTCGGGATTGGCACCCGTGGAGGTGTGCGTGTCGACTGAGTGAAAGCGCTGAGGTTGAGCGGGGTCACATGGCACACCGTGTACCGGAGACCGTTTCCCCGTCGCCGCAGGGTGCGAGTTTCTCCTCCGGACAACCGAAGCTCTCATCGCTTCCCTCCACTTCCCCCTCGCTCCGCCCCGAGTCAGTCCGCCTCCGTGCCAAAGCTGTCAAACCGTGGCTGCGCTGGGTTCTCGTACCGGAGGTCCTCGTGCGACCAGCTGCAGGTCTGGTTTCATGTCCTATGATGCAGCTGAGTTGCAGGGATGCGACAGCGGCCTGTTTCCTGTGGTGCGGATGAACACACTGTCAGCTCTGTCGGCAGTGGGTCTCTCTCTCTCTCACACACACACACAGTTTATATATACACACAGTATATAGATATCGATATAGATGGTAGAAAATTGTAGATGTAATGCACTCCTTGTATTATTCTCTGATTAATATGTTTTCATAGCATGGACATTTTTCTTTGTGATGATATTGTAATTTACAACCTCTCACGTAACAACTTTTTGCTGATTTGTCGAGACGCGAACCAAAAATCCATCCATTAGGCGGCTACATAGGTGTGTATAGGTTTATGTAAACACTGACGCACTTCTTCAGTGTAAGTTACAATGTTGTTACCCACGATAATGTATAAACACACTTTGTGTCAATTTTGTCCTTCTGTATTCTGCATTGCAATGAATTATTCAGTATTATTTCGTATCACAGGAGCAAATCGCCGAGAGTGGGGGGGGGGGGGGGGGGCGAAGGGTGTGTGTGTTTCGGTTAGACAGACCCCAGAAACAAGAGGGTGCGAGAGACTGGTGTGACTGGGGTCCTTTTGGGGTGTGTTGATTTAGATTAATAGGGAAACCCCAGAGATGAAGTAACACACGGTAAACATCAACGTGCCTCCGAAGAACCTGGGTTCTCCAACACCGACACCTGAATCCAAAGGATCAGACTTGTCCTTAACCAAGATCACCAGGATGTGATCGATGGTATGGTCCAAAAGCACAGCAAGGGCCCTCTCCGAGCTCCTCCAACCCACCCCCACCCCCCCCGTCCGATGCCCGTGTCCATAGCAACAGCTAAGCACCGATAGCCTCTAGCTGCGCGAGGCCTGCTCCGCTCCGGGGCTCCACGGCTTTCTGGTTCTCCCTTCACCTCGGGTTCTTCCGACTTTGACTTCGCACCAATCGCCGCGGGACGTTTCCAGCCCTGTTTTTTCACTCTTCTGCTTGAAATACTCAACCTAGCTCGAGAAGGAGGGTAACGGCGAAGCCGACCGGAGCCACGGGGTACGTCAGTCTCGGGCTCTGCTAAACGCCGAGGATCGGATGATGTGTTTGACTCCGGCTCATCCCTCGGTGATCTCACCTCTGGGTCCGAACTGCTTCATGTAGCAGTGGATGCAGTAGGGCTTCTCGTCGTGCTGGAGGACATAGGAGAACAGAAGGGGAAGCGTCACTTTCCTCACCGCTAACAGCTGCTTTGCAAACATGCTGCTCCTAAAGTGCGTCATTATGTGCCGACAACGGAGCGTCGCGGTTGCAAATACTCGCCTTGAACAAATACTACCGCGGCTGCTGCTTTCAGCTTTTCCCTCGTGCTTTGAAAACGGACTAAAGTCTTGTTAATACTGGATGTTTTAACATTTCTGTAATATGTGCGGTCGGGATGTGAAGAAAGCAGAGCTGTAGGAACCGTTTCTGCTCTTTTTCAACTGACTCTTTTGCACTGCATCCTCTTTATTTTTTATGTATTATTATATTAATTTATTATTAGACTGAACATATCATTGCACTTGATATATGTATATGTTGTCCTCTAGGTTGTCTTCTATGTATATGTTGTTTTCTATGCTCACACCGCGGTCCAGGAGAAACGCTATTTCACTTCTATGTACGTCCTACATATATTGTGGGAATGACAAAAAAGCTGAATTTGACTTTGACTTGAGGATACATTGAATGACTCTGGAAAGTCCTCCCTGTAGCTACTGACCTATAAGAGACCACGGTTACGCTACCACCACTTGTTGACTCATAGGGGTCCATGAGCCGTACCTCTACCTGCTGGCACCTGGAGGATTATGAACAAGCCGGAGTACACTACCTACACCTGTTTGCCTATGGGTGACCATGAATGAGCCCGCTTGCCCTGCCTCCACCTATTTGCCTGGGGTGACCATGAATGAGCCTGGTTCCCCTGCCTCCACCCATTTTCATGGGGTTACCATGAATGAACCTGGTTACCCCACATCTACTTGTTTGCCTATAAGGGACCATGCCCAAGCCTGGTTACCCTGTCTCCACTTGTTTGCGCGGGGTACCGTGAATGAGGTTGGCTACCCTACCTCTGCATGCTGGCCTGGAGTCAGCTGTCGATTACAATGATGGCACTTCAAACAGAGCGGATGGTAGTCACGGCCCAATGATCTCTTCTTCTCACCTGCACCAAGAAGAATGTGGGGGTGAGGGAAACACCTGCATTACTGCCACAGTGCAGAGAGCCCTGCTGGTGCATGATAGTCTTTCTCTAAACGCCCAGCCCTGGTCCTTGGGAGTCAAAGGGTTTACATTTACATTCTACACGTATTCATTTAGCAGATGCTTTTCTCTCAAGTGACGAACATCTCATGGAAAATACAATGTGTTCATTACATTAGCAGGAAGAGACACTTAGATGCAGACGTGTGATTCTTAAGTGCAGTTAGTTTGTTTCTTTACATCATATGAACCAACGTTCATCACACGAGTAGCTGGATAAAACTTCATCCGAATCTCGACAATTCCAAATTACATTCCTAGTAATTTTTTCGAGATACATGTAAACATTTACGTTACATTACAGGAGTAGCTGCGTAAAGGTTTATCCGGACATGATCTTAAAGTTATAGAGCACGAACATTTACACCTTATATGAACTTAAGAGATGATGGAAGAAGTGAGTCCGGAAGAGGTGAGTTTTAAGACCCTTTTTAAATGTGGACAGAGATTCAGCAGTTCTGAGTGACAGGGGGAGGTCGTTCCACCACAGTGGAGCCAGAACCAAGGACCTTTGTGCTTTCCCTTTTGTGCGTGGGTTTACTGGTCATTGCTTAACCACAGGCATCAAAGTTCTACTCAAGTCTTATTTGCATTCGGCTGGTGCTTCATTGCCATGTATGCACCAGGTGAAGTGTACTGTGGAAAGCTGAAGCTCAGATCAAGTTGAGGACCACTGTTCAAAATACGCACCTAAAGCCCGCGTTTGCATTCATCGTATTATGCGTGGAAATGGAACTACCGCTTCAGTAGAGGCTGCTCTTAAATTTTCTACGGTTCCGTTCAAATATTGTGCCATATCAACAGTACATGTCATAGGCCTTCAGGCAGCGGAATATTTAATCGGCTGAATTTGTGAAAAAGTTGTAGAATTAAGCGTCAAAATGAGTCTTGCCGTTGCACCGCTAAGGGAATTGCCCTCGAACTGTGTCGGCAAAATATCCTGTTTTAAAACACGCAGTGTTGCAAGTTGCGGTTGGTGTCTTCAGCAGGTCTTCGTCGATAAGAACGTGGTAAATTTAAGATCTTTTAATCAGAGGTTCAAGATTGCTTGGATTTATTCAAAAAAAAAAAAAAAAACCCAAAAAATTCAAATTTTGGGGGAGTTTATGTAACCGTTGGCCTTGTTCTAAGACGAGCACGCCGAGAGTCTATCGACGGGTGGGTGACGCACGGCTCTGCGGTTACGCGGCTTCAGACGTCCGCGTCGCCGCCTCTTCCTGTCTGCGCTGCAGGCTGTTCCACTTCAGTTGCCCACTTCCTGTTTTGCTGAAACTCCTTCTCGAGTTCATCAACGGCTGAGTGCAGGAGGACACCGTCTCCATCGCTGTGACCAGAAAAGAGCTTAGTCCGAGCGGCACAAATGGGCAGCTGGCATCAGGAGCAGGGGAATACTATTCCGGAGGGGTCCCCTGGAGGTCCCCATGCACCATCCTCTTGTGCAAACCCCAAAAGCCTATTATTTGACCGCTGAATTATTCCCATGGCTCAGAATAATTATTCTCAGGAACTCGCTATGTTCCCTGACTCTGCAGCAAAGCCCTTTTTTTTGAGTTTTGCATTGGAACCCAACTCTCATTTTCTGTTTTTTATTCATCCACTTATTCATCTAATGAGCAGAAAGCCAACACGCACTCGCGCACGGGCCACGGTCGACTCCCCTCCCAGGACTGCCGAATCACTCACAAGCGCAGAGTAATAATGACTGAAGACAAAAAAAAGAAAAAAAAAAACAACAGTTACGGCACGAGCTGAAGTTAAATAAGCGACTGCTGTGTTGCGTAATTATTATCCTTTTTTTGCCATCTTCAGTAATATTACATAACCCGCGTTAAAATTAATTTGAAAGTTAATTCAGCCTTTCTGTCGAGCGTTTAATAACATTTTGCGCCCGTGTGGTAAAAAAGAAGCCCATTTGTCTTACGGATTTCTCTTGATTGCTTCATTTCGGTTGTACGATGATGACAGCACAGCATGTCCTCCCTTCTCGATGTGTAAAATAGCTTAATATGACTCATAGTTTAATTGACATGTTTATCTGAATATATGCCGTACTTCACGCACCCCAAAAAGCAGGTAAAGAGGCAGACCATTTGTATTGTATATACATGCATATGGCATTTTATGAACACAAATATATACATACCTATATATTTTAAATCCTGTATATGTATAGTTTAATATACATACATTTGTCAAACCTACATAGAAATTGCTATGCTTGGCATAGATATGAGAACATGATGTTTTGCAACGTTTGGATGGGTTTTGAAGTGAAAAGGATATTTTTCGCATCGAGGAAACTCACCGAAGTAGACTGGCTTCCCGCAAATGGGACAGTAACCCACCATGATGACGGTGACCCCGCAGGTTCAGGTGGTCTTCGAGGTGCTGCGCGAGGAGCTGCAATGGAGAGACTCGCGCAGATGTTCCTCCATCGGCAGGGTCTGCTTGAGTGTCTTGGCTCAACCAGGATGTGGTATGAGACCTGAGTGGAAAAAAAAAAAAACACAACATGGTGAGCGCACGCGAAGGTTTGCATGCAAAAAAAGTGCAGCTTGGAGGTTTTCTCATGCTGGTGTGTGGGCTGGGGTGGACTTTGCCAACCTGAACACTCCGGACCATTTTCAAATGGTACGTTCGAAAACCTCCCAGAAGCCACGGCCCCCACCCGAGTCTACAGCAGTGGAACCATAATGTTCTGTACGCTTTCTCTAAAACAATCCGTCATTAGCATTGACTTTGTTTGGTGTTTTGTGCGCGTTTTTTCGTCCTGAGTGCTCATTTTCTAGGACAGCAAGGAGCACAGTGGTTGGAGCCTCGCAGTCAGACAGAAGGGGCCAAGGCTCGAACCCCACAACTTCTGTTGTACCCTGAAATAAGGCAATAGTTGCACTTGCTACACTTAAAAAAAAAAACTTGTATCAATCACATTTTATATATTGGTGGCATGGTGGCATATAAAGTGGCGCTGCTGTTTCAGAGCGCCTGGGTGGTACGAGAGGAGTTGGGTTCAATCCCTGCTCAGTCTGTATGGAGTTTGTATGTTCTCCCCGTGTCTGTGTGGGTTTCCTCCCACACTCCAAACATGTCCTGATTAGGTTCCCCCATAGTGTGTGAGGGACAGAGGGAGTGTGTTCAACTGATGTATGGATGAGTGACCCATTGTAAGTAGTGTATCTAGCAGTGTAAGGTCTTTGGGTGCTCTGGTTTCCTCCCACAATCCAAAGACATGCTGTTGAGGTTCGCCTGTAATGTGTGAGTGACAGAGAGAGTGTGTTCCACTGATGTATGGATGAGTGACCCATTGTAAGTAGTGTATCTAGCAGTGTAAGTCACCACGGTGAATAAGGTGTGTGTGGCCTGATAACACTATAGAGTTCATTTTGAGTTGCTTTGGAGAAAAGCGTCAGTTAAATAAATATATTCAGACACTTTTCTCTAAAGCGCCGTACATCTCATAGAATATACGATGTGTTTATTACATTAGCAGGAAGAGACGCTTAGATGCAGACGCATGATTCTGAATTCTAATTTAATTCCCATTCCCTTTATCCCTATTCTAAATGGGGAAATCATTTGGAAGTTGCCTACTGTACAAACCTGCACTGCAAAGAGCTTTGGAGAAAAATACCAGCAAAAATGAATAAATAATATTCATAAATACATTATGTAAAGAGAAAAAAGCTCCTGCTTTAAAATGAACATCACGCCTAACGTGTTACAGCCAGTTTGTGTCCCTCAGATGTCTGAGCCAGTTGCACTGGGCTTGTGGAATAAAGCTGAGAGTTTCACATTTTTCAGACGCTCCCTTTGAGAGACCACAGCTGCTTAATGTGTAGTAATGTAATATTCTCAGCTTTCCAGCTCTGCAACGGAAATCCTTAGTGACATTGCCCCCCCGACCCCCGGGCTGATTTGCACCCGCCCCTCGATCTTTAGCAAAATCTCAGCAGCGACTCGCTGATCCTCAGCGACAATCACTGTAGTCGCAAATCCCTGGTCTCATCCCTACGCCCCGAAAAGCACAGTGTCATGCTGTCACCTGCCCCTCCCCCGCAGACAGTCGGTTGTTTGGTGTGTCAGGGTGCGGCCCGAGGCCACCAGCACTCGACTGCTGTGCTCCCACTCACCCAGGGATTGTGATGTGTGATAATGAGGAGCTGCAGGGGAGCCTCAAAATCAATGCCGTGGATGAAGGCTCTGACTTGGGCTGTGGTCTTACTGGGGTGTGGGGGGGAGGCTCAGTGAAGGTCTTCAGGTCATCATCATCACCATCATCACGATATCAGGCGTTGCCCTGGTCATCACCTTGCAGTTCAAGGATCGTGGTTTGAATCCCGTCATCCCCCTCCACAGCAAGGTTCATACCCTGAAGTGATACTGTAAAAACACCCTGCTATACAAATAGGTAAATAAATCCAAATAAAAACACACACACACACATTTTCTGAACCGCTCGTCCCATACGGGGTCACGGGGAACCGGAGCCTACCCGGCAACACAGGGCGTAGGGCCGGAGGGGGAGGGGACACACCCAGGACGGGACGCCAGTCCGTCGCAAGGCACCCCAAACGGGACTCGAACCCCAGACCCACTGGAGAGCAGGACCCGGTCCAATCCACTGCGGCACTGCGCCACCGCACCCCCCCCCCCCCCCCCCCCCCCAAATAAAAACAGGTAAATTAAAAACATAGCTTAGTACACAAAACTCACCAATCAACAAATGTCAACAACCACTTGTTCTGGGCAGCATCATGGTGAACCACAGCCTATCCTGGAAACACAGGGTACAAGGCTGAAGGGGGAGGGGAAACATCCTGGCAGGACATGAGTCCATTGCAGGACACCCCAAGCAGGACTCAAACCTTGAACCCACCACCAACCAAACCTTAAACCTTACATTTCACATTTATTTATCTAGCAGACACTTTTCTCCAAAGCAACTTCCAATGAACTCCATGTAGTGTTATCAGCCCACACCTTATTCACCATGGTGACTTACACTGCTAGATACACTACTTACACTGGGTCACTCATCCATAGTGGAACACACACACACACACACACTCTCTCTGTCACTCACACACTGCAGGTGAACCTGAGCAGCATGTCTTTGGACTGTGGGAGGAAACCAGAGCACCCAGAGGAAACCCACGCAGACACAGGGAGAAGATGCAAACTCCACACAGACTGAGCGGGGATTGAACCCACGTCCTCTCGCAGCACTACTCATTGTGCCGCCTTACATGTTAAGCTTCCCTGGAGAAAAGTGTGAGCTAAATGAAGACATAATGGTTGTTATTAGTATTTAGTAGCAAACCCAATGCTTTTATCCAGCTGAAATCACTTCTGTTTTCCCACTCACACAACTGGATACTTTAGTGGAGCAATTCAGTTTCAAGGACTTTGCTCAATGGTATCGCCGCACAGAAGACGAGCTCCCGAGATGAGTGGACAGCCCTTAGATCCAACGCTCCGGCCGCAACGAAACACGCTGCCGAAATATCCCACCCATTCCGTTCTCTCCTCGTCCATCAAAAATCAAAACAGGTGAGATGAACACCAACAATGAACAGAACACCACAAATATTTCCACATTATTTCTCCCCCATTATAGATTTTGACAAATGGACATATTTAATTGACACAGAACCTTGTTGGCGAACCAATAAAGAGGGAAAACTGATTCTCAAAGCAGTCCGACAGCCTGGCTCGGTTCACAGCAACTTGTGTTTCCTTTGCAGACACTCTCTGCATAAATTACCACTGGTCTGAAGATTAAAACCTGAGCAGCAGCATGAAAAGCAGCCAGATTATGAAGTGCACAGATGTGAAAAATGTGTGGATTTAGTGTATTGCATCCCTTTTTCAAACTCGAGGAGCTGCTACACTTCAAAAGGGACTGAAATGTGATTAAATATGAAAAAAAAAAAACAAAAACAATTGGGCTTCATTTACATCCTCTTCTGTTTCCTCTCTGCCTTTCCATAGTCCTGGAATACAAAACAGAAAGCATTACGCTTGACCATACCCCCTCCCCACAAAAAAAAAAAAAAAATTAACACTGATTCACATTTTTATCATGCATGCAAAATTTGTGCAGGTTCTCCCGGTTTCAGCGAACAAGATATATTTTTGTACGCATAGATTATCGGCTTTTGTGTGGCTACTTCTAGCACTGTGCGGTGGCACATCAATGCAAAACACTGGACAACATGCGGAGTTTCCACCTGTGACTGCAGTTTGCCAGCCAGGCATTCTGCTGATTCTATGATGCACGTGGTAAAAAATCTCAGTTTCAGTAAGCGTAATGTAATTTTTAAGAGTAAAAAAAAAAAAAAGAATTAAATATAACGGGGGCACAGCGAGTAGCGCTGCTGTCTCACAGCACCTGGGTGGTGCGAGAGGATGTGGGTTCGATCCCCGCTCAGTTTATGTGGAGTTTGCATGTTCTCCCCGTGTTTACGTGGGTTTTCCTCCAGGTGCTCTGGTTTCCTCCCACAGTCCAGAGACATGCTGTTCTGTTTAACCCATAGTGTGTGTGAGTGACAGAGAGAGTGTGTGTGTTCCACTGATGTATGGATGAGTGACCCATTGTACGTAGTGTATCTAGCAGTGTAAATCACCATGGTGAATAAAGTATGTGGGCTGATAACACTACATAGAGTTCATTGGAAGTTGCTTTGGACAAAACTGTCTGCTGAGTAAATACATTTAAATAACGGTGCCAGTAATTACGTTTATAAAGGTAAAAGTTTACCGATTATCTGTGATACTGTTATAGAAAACATGTATTCACAAAGGTGTAACGGCGGAGATGAAGTGGTTGTGAACTCGGGTGCAGCAGGTATCTCAGTGATCAGCGCAACCACCTGACAGTCCTAGGTTTGAATCTCACTTCCTGCTGCAGTTCTCTTGCTTAATGTACTTTCCCTGAATTAATGAAGTAAAAACTACCCAGCTGTGTAAATAGGAAAATCATTATAAGCTGCTCTTGAGGAAAGTGTTAGCTAAATGAGTAAATGTAGATAGCAACAACCCAGCTATTTAGATCTGTATTTTTTTGAAGATGCTTTTCTCCAAAAACAATGAATAATAGTAATTAACTAATAATCAGCCAACACCTTTATCCAAGGCTCACAGTGCTGGATACACTGAATTAAACTCACCGCAGTCATTCACCTGTTTGTACTGTACATGACAACAATGTAACACACACACACACACACACACGCAATTTGGAGCCACTAATCCACCTGAAGCACATGTCTTCGGACTGTGGGAGGAAACCAGAGCAGAAGATCCAGCATCAAGGCAATATAGGGAAGGAAGACGAGCGAAAGAGGGACACACAGGTGGAGAGCGGATGCATATTAAAGAGCGCAGGAGACAAAGATGGGCAGCGAAGGACAGGAGGACCGTAAGAGGAACCAGAAAGAAAGACGGTGGAGAAGGAAGGAGAGGCAGAGGGAAACAGCGAGAGGCAGCGAGCACCGAAAGAACAATTAAGGCAGCCTCTCCGGGGAGCCGTGTGACTAATCAGAATAATTTGCAACGAGACATTCAACTTCAAAGCCCCCCCCCCCCGAACCCCATCCCTCTGTTTTCTCTCTAGCCGCCAGCTTTTGTCCTCCTTGGAACTGGGGAAGCGCTTGGGCTGCAGCTTTACATCCAGATGCCCTACGGCGCCTGTGAGGCCCGCACCGTCGACACTCAGCTTAGACTCAACCTTTCCGTGTCTCCTGCCGGCCGGGCCGTCTCACCTCCGCCATCGCTTGGGTTCCTTTCCCGGTGCCACTGCGCCATTTACGGGCAAATCACAGAACCCAGGTTTCAATCTCACCTCCTGCTGCAGCACCCTTGATCAAGGCATTTACCCTAAACTGAGAGAATAATACATATGAATGGGTAAATCACTGCGAGCTGCTTGGGGAAAAGGCGTCAGATGGGTGAATGAATAAGTAATAATAAGAGCTCAGAACTGATATATTGTTTGTAGCGCTTCCTTCATTTAAAGCGTCAACACAAGCTTCGTGTTCAGTAGATGTGCTCTGTTTTGCCATTTAGAGCGATGTAAATCACTTTGTCTTGGCTTTACAACAGAGCTAAATACCCTGTCAGAACTTGGCACACTCGGCAAGATATTTCCTTTGAGGCTGAGATAAAATAACTTTGTCGATTCGGTGCACATGCGCTCGCTTAAACATCTCAGCGCCAATATCGGTGTCTTCTTTACACATCTCAAACATGACGTTTAAATTAGCTACAATACACACTCATTTCTCCTTATACACTTTGAAAGCTTGTATTTTACTCTACATTTACATGTATTCATTTAACGGATGCTTTCTCCGCATCATTTTTTTCAACGCACAGTTATTATGGTAAATTGGTCAATAAATTGTCTTAGCCTTTAACAATGCCACAGTAGCATCCCTTCTGTGGGACATCAGTAGGAGGTAATTTCCTCTATTTAATCATTTATCTGACACTTTTCTCCAAAATGTCGGGGG
This sequence comes from Scleropages formosus, assembly GCF_900964775.1. Lineage (NCBI taxonomy): Eukaryota > Metazoa > Chordata > Actinopteri > Osteoglossiformes > Osteoglossidae > Scleropages > Scleropages formosus. The sequence continues at coordinate 4,555,964 of NC_041810.1, read as the reverse complement.
CATGGTGGTGCAGCGGGTTTGGCCAGGTCCTGCTCTCTGAAAGGTCTGGGGTTCAAGTCCTGCTGGGGGTGCCTTGTGATGGACTGGCATCCTGTCCTGGGTGTGTCCCCTCCCCCTCCAGCCTTACGCCCTGTGTTGCCGGGTTAGGTTCCGGTTCACCACGACCCCACATGGGACAAGTGGATTCAGCCAACGTGTGTGTATGTTTTCTCCAAAGCAACTTACAATGTTAGGGTTATTTACTCATTTATACAGCTGGGCTGTTTTAGCAGCTATTTGTATGTTTATATCTATGGTATTTATTATTATATTGTAATATCTTCTGTTTTTACTGTGTTTATTGTTTTGTGTAGGTAGCTTCAGGTTGTTTTTTTTTTTAATGTAGCACTGGAGGAACGTTGTTTCATTTCACTGTATACTGTACCAGCTGTATGTGGTTGAAATGACAGTGAAGCCACTTTGATTTTGGATAATTTTACTGGAGCAATTCAGGGTAAGCGCCTTGCTCGCGGGTACTACAGCCGGAAGTGGGGATCGAACCTGCGACCTTTTTTAGATCCAAGGGAGACCTAACCGCTGCACTACCAGATGTCCCATGTCCCGGTGTCAGAACCCTGGAATTTGTTGCCATAGTAATCCACGGGGGTTTCGGCACGGACTTGAGAATTTTATTTGCAAATGCCTGAAGAAAAACTCAAAACAACAGACAGGGTGAGATCTTGGAGGAAAAAAAAAAAAAACAAAAAAAAAACAGAGGTTTTTAGTGCTTTGAGTGATCAAGGTCTCGTCTTGGTTCTGAGCTGCGATTTCATCATGTGCAGCCCGACGCGCACGGGCCCTGCCGCCGCATCGCTCCCCTCCAAAAGCCTGCAGCAAATAACACAAACCCTGCGCGCTCGCAACGCCGAAACGCAGCATTGGAAACCCAAATTCAAACATTTGACGCTGACAACAGTGCCTTTTGATATCCACGCTTGACACTTTATTGAACCGTTCCCATGCTTGATGCACATACAAAGTTCTCCTCCCTGGTATTATCATTTTCCTGCTTAATGACAGCATATTTGTTTTATGACATCAACATCTGTAGGCATGGAATAAACAGCCTCTCGATGGAAACAGGCACACCGATGGTCAGGATATCAAACCAATTAGCATATAAACATGATATCAAGCTGATAGAATTTTAAATGGTCTACCGTTCACAGAGGGAACTAATCAGCCTTCCATTTAGACCCCAGGGAACGGCATCGTGACGCGTAATGGACTCACATACACATTTAGCGCAGCCCGTGTCAAAGATCAGAGCAACACCGAGCCGTTTAATCCCACCAGTTTCCTCGTCGGCACATGTAAAATCGGAATAAAAAGGCGTAACGTCCACCTTGGTCGTTAGAAATTGCGTCCTAATGGGCATTGAGACAATTCCCACTTTGGTGTGGGATAATATTTTACCCTGGCAAAAACAGAGTGGAGTTTAGATGTATTATGACTTTAAATAAATAAATACACACACACTTTCAGAACCGCTTGTCCCATACGGGGTCGCGGGGAACCGGAGCCAACCCGGCAACACAGGGCATAAGACCGGAGGGGGGAGGGGACACACCCAGGACGGGACGCCAGTCCATCGCAAGGCACCCCAAGCAGGACTCAAACCCCAGACCCACTGGAGAACAGGACTGCGGTCCAACCCACTGCGCCACTGCACCCCCAATAAATAAATAAATAAATTATAAATCACTAATAAATGTAAATTGCAGTACTCTTTTAAGAGTATTCTCAAATTTGCTTTAACTGCAAGGTTTTTTTTGTTGTTTTTTGCACGTTTTGAATGCTGCCATTAATAAGTAAATAAATAAATAAAATTCAGTGAGTAGTTCAGTTGGCATGTTGCTAAATAAGAAAATGGTTGAAAATAACTTGTCTATTACAGCTGATGCAGCTAAGTTCGGGGTTATGTATTTAGTGCTGAGTGTATTATTATTAAGACAAGGCAGTCAACATCGTTGGGTTCAATCTTATGAATACAACAGGTGTAATTGTAAATGTCTTGCTTAGGGTTGCAACCAATAGATCTGCCTTATTTATTAGAAAGCAGTTTGAGAAGCTTTTTAAAAGGCCTTGTTCAACATATATTATTATTATTATTATCATCATCTTAGTTCAGTGTGTGGGCAGCAGTATCCTGTCCCCTACAATAAATCCCACTGTAACTGAACTGTGCCATCGTGATTGACACCTGCTTAATTATGGGCTTGGCTGAAACTATTCCTCTGACGTAGACATCATGAAAGCAGTGTCTGCCTTGGGGTCCGGATCCAAATCACCATGATCCCTGGCATCGTACTCAAAACTCCACACCCCACAGCAAGCTCAAACTGTCGAAATCTGTCAGCAGAGCTAAAATACGAATATTCTCTTTCTATCCACGGTGCTTTCTTCACACATGTCCACCTAAAGAAACGTCTGCGCAACCAGCGTACGAGAGAAAACATTCTGGGTACCGAAATGCCAGTAAGTGTAAATCACGGTAATTATGACAGTATTCTAACATTAGCGTGAACTGCAAGGTTTTTTGATTGTTTTGAATGCTGCTGTTTGGATTACATTTATTCACTTAGCTGATGCTTCTTTCCAAAATCACTGCTAATGTTGAGCTGCTTATAATTACTTACCTAGTTATGAAAGTGGGTAATTTTACTGAAGCGTTTTAGGTTAAGCATCTTGCTCAAGGGTACTACAACTACAGGTGGGATTTGAACCTACAACCCTCTAGAAACAAAGGCAACAGCTCTAGCCACTACACTACCAGCTGTCCCCGTAAATGCATCCGACAGTCATCTTAAACTCTCCAGAGGGAGCCTGCTGTTCTGAACATGACTGAAAAATGGTTCGGTGTGTGTCACCAAGCAGTCAATTTCCTGACATCAGTCTCATTTGTGTGTGGAAATGTCCCTAACAGTGACACTGTGGCACCTGCCAATCCACTCAGAGACAGAAGTCTGTAAAATTAATTACAAGTTTAATACTGGAAGCTGCTGCAATGCCTTCAGCATCTTCGTGTACTAAATACACTTCCGAAAGTTGAACCAGCTTCGCACTGCTGGAGTTTTAATGGTGGAAAAACTGACTTTTTTTTCAGTGCTTCCAACACGCTGCACCGATATCCATCCATCTGCCCATTATTGAAAATTTCTTGTTCAATGCAGGGTTTCAGTGGTCTGGAGCCTATTCCAGGAGCATAGGGTGTGAGGCAGGATACACACTGGATGAGATGCCAGTCCATCAGAGAACAGCCACACATATTCATTCATCCGTACACACAAGGGGCAGTTTCGAGTGACCAGGTCACCTGAAGCACATATCTTTGGACTGTGTGTGGAAACCAGAGCACCTGGAAGAAACCCACATGAACACGGGAAGAACACGGATTCAAACCCACATCCAAACCCATAGCCCAGAAGCTATGGGGCACCAGTGCGATCCGCTGCACCCCTGTGCTGCCCATATGTGGACACAGTATATTCCTCCAAAAACTAGTAATTCACATGTTTATTCATTAGCAGTCATCCAGTAAGAAAAACAAAAGCAAGGAAGTAGGTGTTTTAAACATGTCATCTGTGACATACCTATTTTTTTCTTGCAATAAATAAAATTAATATTATTGCTTTCTCATCTTTACTACAGTAAAGCAGCAGCAACTTCAACACCATTATTCCACTATAGCCTTCCCTCACCTTAAGTAGGTAATTTGTTCCCAAAAAAACCCTCCCTAAGGTGGATTCTCAAAGCTCAAAGTCATAATAACCATTAGTTTCAATGGTAAAAACGTCCATGTGGTCCTGAGCCCCAAAACTGACACCAGTTTATACTAAAGAAAGACTAAATAATTTTAAAATGGGCCCAATTACTTCAGTAGTTAAAACTTGGCATCATAACACAAGAAAGCAATGCAGGCTCCTCTGCCTTTTTATTGAAAAAAAATTGGATGAAAAGAATGTTAATAAATCCACACTGAGCGAACAAGTAGAAATTGCTTCGATAATACAGACAGCGGATATGATTGCTGAGGTTATAAGAGGTGAAAGGTGCTCAGCCTGTGTGGAGTCTGTATCATCTCTTCTTCTGTGTGTGCGTGTGTGTGTGTGTGTGTGTGTGTGTGTGTGTGTGTGTGTGTGTGTGTGTGTGTCACACTGCTCCGCTCCACAGAGAACTGAGTGACTGCAGGGAGTATAGCACAGTGTGTCCAGTGTCGTGATCCCCTGAATGAAGGTATCAGTTAAATACTGGACAATAATTATTGTACATTGCTTTCAAATAAATTGCCTGCTAAATAAATGTAAATGCTTCAACTTTACTGGGCACAAGACTGAGAGGGGTACACCCTGTGTAGGACTCTACTCCATCTCAGTGTTTACATTTACTTAACAGACGCTTTTCTCCAAAGCAACTTCCAATGAACTCTATATAGTGTTATCAGCCCACATACTTTATTCACCATGGTGATTTACACTGCTACATACACTACGTACAATGGGTCACTCATCCATACATCAGTGGAACGAACACACACACACACACTCTCTCTCTGTCACTCACACACTGTGGGGGAACCTGACCAGCATGTCTTTCTAGTGTGGGAGGAAACCAGAGCACCTGGATGAAATCCACACAGACACAGGGAGAACATGCAAACTCCACACAGACTGAGTGGGGATCAAACCCTCATCCTCTGGCACCACCCAGGTGTTGTTAGACAACAGTGCTACTTGCTGTGCCACTGTACCACACTGCTAAGAAATTGCGAGGTGCACAAAACCTAAATTCTCACACGCACACAGTGAACTGGAGCCTAACCCAGCAACACAGGGTGCCAGGCTGGAGGGGGAGGGAACACATCCAGGACGGGACGCCGGTCTGTTGCAAGGCAGCCCAAGCACGACTCGAACCCCAAACCCACCTGAGAGCAGGACCCAGCCAAACCTGCTCCGCTACCGTGTCCCCCAACCCAAATTCAAGCTATCGCAAATGCGAAGAAATGCCTCATAAGTCAAAGCATGGACATTAAACATAACTTGTACAGTTGAATTCTACACTTTGAATCCCACCTCCAGCTGTAGTACCCTTGAGCAAGGTACTTACCCTAAATTGCTCCTGTAAAATTACCCAACTTATATAGTTAGGAAATAGGAAAATAATCAAAGTCACTCCGGAGAAAAGCGTCTGCTAAATGAATGACCGAGAACCGTCTTTATCCTGAAGGAAAAACATAGTAAGTAAAATTGCAATAATTTCACGTGTCTGTCTTTGCCGCTTTTTGAAGAATATGTGGTTTGTAGGGATTTTTCCAAGTGCTAATGCAGGTCCTGGGGGGAATGAACTTTTTTGGGGTTGCTGGTCAGTGAGCTCTTTGCTGAAACCTCTAACCACATCCCATAATGCAGGGTAACATTACCACTGTCTTCATTCCCTTACTTCCCACAGCCATGAATGTTACACTTGCATGCAAACAAACACAATGGCAAGGGAAAAAATAAGAAAAAAAATAAATAAATAAAAATAAAAATGCATAGAAAAAGGGAAGAAAAAAAAACATGCGTTCACCAAAATCGCTCTGGAACACTCACAATATACGAGCTGAACCACAACGGCCATATAGCAGCGATAAATCCACATACAAATACACACTTATAAACATGTGCGCTGTGTATAAACACAGAGCGAAATGCCACAGGAAACTTTGCAAACGGCCCAGACCACGATTTTCCAGCCAAATAACATTTTCCCAGACTTCTGAGTTTCCATACCCTAAATTTTGTTTTGGCTCAACTGTTCGACTTCATTTCACGTCCACACTGGCAGCTTTGTTTTCACGAATGCGCAAAAAAAAAAACAGAAAAAAAGAGCAAAGCGTGTAAATAAAACATAACCAGATCGTTGCAGAATGAGCTTCAATAGGTGCTCAAGGCAAAATAACTGTCCCTGAAAATCAAAGCCATTGTTATTCCCAAAACTTCCATTAAATTAGCCATTAAATTAACCCTTGTTTGAATAGACTCATTATCCACAGTGCTATTCTGCATAGTATTTTGCGCATAAATATTTAATTTATGGTTGAAGATTTTTTTTTTCATATGGAAATTTCAGGCGATCAATTAATCATTTCATTTCCGGGACTCTCGCCTGATTCGTACAGTGAGGCGGAATGCGTTTCCCTTCAAACATGTCTTTAATGTTCATAAATGAGAGCCTGATACCTGTCACACTTCACGAAGCGAAAATTTTGATTGTTCTTGTTTATTTGCAGTGGAAGACCTTTCAAATTACAGCCGGTTCTCAGGTGTGCAGTACATGCTGGGAGCTCTGGGATTTGCCCTTTAAAACTTCTCCATCATCCACTTTGGTCTCAGTGCCTTTTAAGTGTTACCTTTTGAACTCAGTTTTTAGCTGGAATTCATATCACACCATAAAATGGTACTTTAGTAAGAGTTTATAATTGTTAACATATAAGCATAAAGGGCACGGGTGGCACGGTGCGTAGCGTTGCTGTCTCACAGCGCCTGGGTGGCGCGAGAGGAAGTAGGTTCGATCCCTGCTCAGTCTGTGTGAAGTTAGCATGTTCTCTCTGTATCTGTGTGGGTTTCCTCTGGGTGCTCTGGTTTCCTCCCACAGTCCAAAGACATGTTGTTCAGGTTCACCCATAGTGTGTGAGTGACAGAGAGAGTGTTTTCCACTGATGTATGGATGAGTGACCCAGTGTAAGTAGTGTATCTAGCAGTTTAAGGTCTTTGGGTGCTCTGGTTTCCTCCCACAATCCATAGACATGCTGTTCAGGTTCACCCATAGTGTGTGAGTGACAGAGAGAGTGTTTTCCACTGATGTATGGATGAGTGACCCAGTGTAAGTAATGTATCTAGCAGTGTAAGTCACCATGGTGAATAAGGTGTGTGGGCTGATGACACTACATAGAGTTCTTCGGAAGTTGCTCTGGAGAAAAGCGTCTGCTAAGTAAATGTAAACAGCCTTGTGCCCAGTGATTCTCTGATAGGCTCCTGTTCACCATGACCCTGCTCAGGAGAAGCAGTTATTAAAACTGGATGGATGGACACTATTTGTCACTCATGGCTCTTCAATCACATGGGTTGAATGCAAGCATTTCAACATAAAATGTGAAGTTGCTGCTATAACACCACTCACACACACACACACATTTGCAGAACCGCTCATCCCATACGGGGTCACGGGGGAACCGGAGCCTACCCGGTAACACAGGGCGTAAGGCCGGAGGGGAAGGGGACACACCCAGGACGGGACGCCAGTCCGTCGCAAGGCACCCCAAGCGGGACTCGAACCCCAGACCCACCGGAGAGCAGGACTGCGGTCCAACCCACAGCGTCACCGCACCCCCTCTTATAACACCACTCAATATCTGAATTTATGGATCTCATCTTGTTGTATATATAGGAATTTAATTCAGCAAATAATGATTCCATATCAAAGCAACACCTTCAGGGGAAGTCCTGGATGAAAAGTTGGAAATTTGTGCTTAAAAACAGATTGCATACGCTTTCAGTTTTAAAAGATTAACCTTAATTTTAACCCTAATCCCAAACCCAACCCTAAGCCTAACCCTAATTTTAACTGACCAAGATCAAGTCCCATCAGCTCTGGCCGCAGTGTTACTATCCATCCATCCCTCCATTGTCAAGAACCGCTTCATTTATTCATTCCGCTGACACCTTTCTCAGATGTGATTTGTAATATGAAGGATAATATTATTAATTCTTACTAATTTTAATTATAATATTAAGTTTGAATTCTAAAACTAGTGTGTTATTGAGTTCACTTTGTTTACTCCTAGCTGTACGTCACTTTGGAGGAAAGCATCTGCAGAATTATTAAATGTAAAAATCAATGCAAATATCAAACACGGCCTGTACTCAAACACACAGAGCGATGGCTTACGGTATGGCTTGGCCAGATCAAAGGTAAGAAAAACATTTTCAGATCTACACCAGACACAAAATGGGAAATCACACTGATTAGGATTTGCAGCGAATAGCTCAGTACCAATACATCTTTCATGATATTTCAAAGGCATCTGGATTTCATTACACTCAGTTCATGCCCTGTGTAGGGAGGTTTGGACTGTAGCAGTGTCCTTTTAAGCGTAAAAGGAGCTTCCTCTCTTCCCAAGCTGTGGTTCCTTCCATCTTTTTCCCATATCGCTATATCAGGGCCTTTGTTTTCCTTCAGTTACTCGCTGTTCCTCAGCACAGCTGGTGCGAGCTGCTGTGAGAATGTGCAACCTTCCCCTCCCCTTTCCGTTTAAATGGGCCAATGGGAGGACACACAAGAAAGATCCCCTGCCTCCCACCCATTGCTCGTACACCCCCCAAAAGCCTTTCTGCTCCCTCCCTTCCCCCATCTGTACAACCCTGACACACGGTAAACCCTTCCGTCCTTGTTTCTGCCCTATATCTTGTAAACATAAGTGGGGATGAAGACCTGATCATCATCACCAAACCATGGCACTGTATTGGGTGTTTCTCATTTGTGTGTGTGTGTGTGTGCAAAAACACAGGTGTGAAGACCTGCAGCTATAACAACAACAGCAGCAGCAACAACAACAACAACAACAACAACAACAACAACAACAACAATAATAATAATAATAATAATAATAATAATGCCGCGACCCAGCCCCAGATAAACGCGGAGGAAGATGGATGGATGGATGGATGGATAATAATAATGGTATCATCATCATCTCACTAAATGACATGAAAAGTTGGGAAAAACACACAAGATGAAATGCAAATTGAAAAGCATTTTCAAGTCATTGGGCAACCTGTTTAATCTATATTACTTTCACCATATAATGCAGATGCCTTAAAATTTTAGGCAAAAATTGTCGCCGCTTCTTTTATATATTTAAGCACTGAAGAAAAGATGTTTTAGAATATGGCTTTGCAAGGTGCAAATATACTGAATCGCTATGTTGATTTCGTTTAGCCCACAGTGTTTACGATCCAAAAAAAGTAATGATATTAGGTGTATTTTAATAATGTTAATTATTAAAATAACTTAATTAGGTATTTTAAGTAATTTTAACTGAATTAAATTAATAATTTACTGTCAGCAAAAAGTGTTACTGCTTGACTCAGACATTCACAGTTGTGTTCTGTGGTTTTTACCAACAAACATGTTCTATTCTTAGACATTTTGCATTTCCAGCCATTATACAGTTCCAGTAGAGAAATGTTTTAGATCATAACCCAAACTCTTACTTTTGGACAAAATAAACACAAACACCTCCCTAAAATGTGTGACATGCTGAGCATTTCCAGTCTGAAAATTGCGCTTATATCTTACAACATTAATTGTAAGAAAAAAAAATGAACGCATGATACATAAAAATGGATTATTATATAAACATAATGATATAAAAATGAAACAAGGATGATGGAAGTAAAAGCGCAGTTATAGTTTCGTGATGTGGGCAGTTTTATAACTAATATTAAAATATCATATATACTAAAAGGCATAAGTACATTTAATTATGGAGTGACAGATAAAAAGAGACAGTGCAATCGGAGGAGAAAGTGCATCAGAAGAGCTGCACCATCAATCTGGCACCGAAAGGTCTATTAGTAAATAATTTACAACTCCTCCGTCCCGCAAACCCCTCCCCCCCGTCGGCAGGCTAGGCGTGAGCAATCGATCCAAGTGGTTCTGTTGTCGAGAGGGAAGGTACACACTCGGAACACACTGGAAGGGGTTTGAGCACGAGATAGTAAAAGTATCGGTGAAGTCAAATTGTGGGAGGTTTTATGAATAGCTGCAAAATTTGCCTGCGATGCGGGACAATCTGGGTGCGACTAGTCAGGTCTGGAAGAGGATGCGAGATTCCCATTGATGCTCCGTCACGTTCAGCTCTGACATCAGGCGGACACACACACACACACACGCACACGCACCCACACCATATACACACAGTTACACGGGCCCAGCGAGGGGGCATTTAAATCGCAAACCAGGAAGCGCTTGCGCGTTTTCTAGGATCCACGCCGAGCGATCGGAGGAGGGGGTGTTGTTACCCCCCTCTTCCTCCCCCCTCCAAGACTCCCCCCTCCTTCCCCCCCCCCGGAGCAATTTTTCCTGCGGTTGGGAGGGCACTTCTGTTGGACGGTAGAGTGCGGACGCGCGAGCCTTTGTCGTCGCGCGTGACCGACTCGGCGGAGATCTGTCACATTTCACAGGTACACACACAGCTGCACGCGGCGAAACGAGTCGCGAAACGGGGCGGCGATGCGCGAGGTCGCTTATCAGAACTTTACGACGTCGCTACGATCATGATCATGTGGGCGAATTTCGGTACAAGTTGGATGAAGAGCCGCGATGAGACGATCGCGCGTGTGAGTGATGTGCAACTCGAGGGGAGCACTTTGCCAGTGTGATTAACGTGTGTGTGCGTGTGCGTGTGTGCGCGCGTGTGTTTTCCCCCTCTTTCCTCGTGCATGTGATGTGTGGAGCCATGGACGCGCTTTTGCGGAAGTAGACGGACACGAATCCGGCGCTGCGAGGAGGAGCGCAGCCCGCAGTGCGAGCGGGAGCGCGCTAGTCCACGAGCCCGGGGGACTGGGGGGTCGGGGCGGCGGACACCGGGGACCCACGGCGCACGGGATCCTCGCGCTCCTCCCGCGACACATCGGAGGGATTTCGGCCTCGCCTCGCCTCGGCTCGCAAGTTTTTGTTGTCATTTCCGATTCTACTTATTCATTTCATTTTTTTTCGTTTTCCCGTCGCGTGCACGGTTTAAAAGCCGCCTACGGAAAGGGGGTCGCGTCGCCGAGCGAGCGAGCGAACGAACGAGAGCGCGCGCGCGCACGCACGCACGCACGCACCCCGTTCTTCTGTATAAATAAACGGACTGGGAAGCGGCGAGCGCGAGCACACGGGGCTGCCCGGGGGGGGAGATGCCGATCGCCGCGGCTGGACAGCCCGCAGCCCCGGAGCAGGCCGATCTCGGAGGAGGGGAGGGCGGCAGGGGCGCCGCGAGGCACAGGCTTCCTCCGCCGGCGCCCGGGTCCTTCTCCTCCTCCTCGTCCTCCTCCTCATCGTCGTCCCCCTCCTCACTCTCTCCGTCGCAGTCTCCTTCGGCCCCATCCCCCCACCTCCACCCCCACCACCTCCATCAACACCAGCACCACCACCAGCAGCGGCAGCGACAGCATCAGCAGCAGCAGCAGCAGCAGCAGCCTCAGCAGCACCTCCACCCCCCGGCCATGGACCCCCCGAGGACTCGATCGCGCTCGCGCTCCGGATTCTACCAGCACACCATGGTGGGCATCGGCGGGAGCGGCAACCCCAGCAGCATCAACATCAACAACAACAATAACAGCAGCAACAGCAACAACGCGAATGTCAACAACCCCAGCGGGGGCACCAGCCACCCCCATCAGCCCGTGCGCGCGCCCCCGGGAGCCCACGGCCCCGCTGAGCCCCTGCGCGCCCCAGCGAGCCAACATGCCTGCAGAAACCACGCAGCAGGTAGGTACCCATTCCCTCCCCCCTCCCCCCGGGTTCTCGATCCCTGGAGATGATGTACCACCTGACCCTGGTGTGGGTTCAACTTCTTGTTGTGTGAAAAATCAGTTTTAATAAACAGCTATTTTCTAAACACAATAGTATTTTCTAAACACACGTGCAGTCATGTGCACTTTTTTAATATAAATTTATGATGCTTACTAATATGCGGTTGGGGGCTGGGTGGCACAGTGATGCCTCACAGCTCCTGCTGTGTCACGTGGGCCCGGGCATGGGTTCGAGTCTGGCTCCGTCAGTGCGGAGATCGCATCTTCTCCCCGTTTTGTGTGCGCTTCCTCCGGGCGCTCTGGTTTCCTCCCACACTGCCATGTTTCATTTGAACTGGCAACTTTAAATTGCCCTCGGCGTGTGTGAGCGAGTGGCTGTGTGTGATTGTGCGGTGCTGGACTGGGTTGCTGTCCAAAGCGTACCCTTCTTCACACCCCGTGCCTCCAGTATAGGCTCCAGACCCATGTGGTCCTGCATTGGCGGAGCAGTTGATGGAAATGGGGTGGAGGGAAGACAGCAGAGTTGTGCAAGCAGTGAGAGATGATGCTGCTGCTGCTGCTGCTGCTGCTGCTGCTGCTGCTGCTGTTGTTGTGACATTGTGATAGCTGGGATTAGTTGCTGATGATAGGGTTCAAGCCCACCAGTGAAGGGACACTAATCCAGCCGCAACCAGATGGGGTAAAGCATCCTGCCGCACTGGGGTATGTGACACACCACATTGGATGCTAGTGTCCATGTAGGCCATGTGGTTACACTGAGACTGCCGCTGACTTCAGCTCATCTTATTTTTAATGTTATTTTTCCCCCCTTTGAGGTGCACTTTACACGGCTGTAAAATCATGTGGCTTTGTCCTGCGCTGTGGTCGATTTATGACTGGTGACATCGACCCAAAAAAAAAAAAACGCTTTTCTCTAGAACACGTCCATGTGCCCTTAAAGAATAAATGAATAAATCAATTCAAGCGGAACTTTGATCCCTGATTTTCATTAAGTGAAATAACAGGAGAGAGAGGGGGGGGGGCTGTAGTGGTCAGAGCTGCGGCCTGTGGGTTCTAGGGTCCCGTGTTTGAATCCCACCACCTGCTGCAGTTCCCTCGAGTAAGGAACTTGCACTGCATCAATAGAGAAAAATACACAGCTAAATAAACGGGTAAATTAAACGGTAAGAAGCTTTGCACTGTAAGTTGCTTTGGAAGAAAACATTAAATCGCTAATCAATTGTAAGATGAAATTTGGTGCTCCGAGGCTCAGGTGAGGGTCCGCTGTGGTACCTTCAAGAGAGGTAATCTGTGCGATTGGCTCCACTGACAGCATCGTGCTGTAAACATGGTTAAAATTCTAATTCGTTAAAGATGCGGCAACGCAATGGAGCTGGGGAACCCGGAACCGAAGGTTTAAACGGCGCTCGCGGAGTTGACCTAAACCCGATGAGTGTTTGTGCAGAGTTCCCTTCGGAGATGCTCAGCTCCTCGCCGGGATTCGCACGTGCAAATAATGTGACACGGCAGCTTGAGTCAGCAAACCTGTGCATCGGCCCTGAATGAAGCCACGAACTCGGCGGTCCTGGGCCTTCGGCTTCGTGGCAGAAGCGTATTGTAACGTGCGTCGCTCTGGTGCTCGGAAATCCGTCTCGCCACCGAAATAAGGTTTCGATATTCTGCGGCTTTGAGATGTTAATCGGCGGCTGATAAGGTGCAAATGAACTTGATTGTCATAGAATGAGCAGAAATAAAGGGATGTTAAATCGAAATTGTATGTGTAATTGTAGGGCAGCCGGTGGCGTGGTGGTTGAGCTGCTGCTTCGACCCCGAAGGTCATGGGTTCAATTCCCCCCTCTGTCTGTAGTACCCTTGAGCAAGGTGCTTACCCTGAATTGCTCCAGTAAAATTACCCAGCGGTATAAATGGGTAAGTAATTAAGTTTCTTTGGAGAAAAGTAGTAGCTAAATAAATAAATGTATGTTTAGCATTATTAACCTCAGTGTACTGCGGGGGGGTTAGAAGGAAAACCTTTTTTTTGGGGACCTTCTCTCGACAAACTGCCGTGTGATGGAGCGAACATCTCTTGTACCCTCCGCTTTGCGTCTCGTGTCCCCTGTCCGCACTTCCAAGTTGGAATCGGTCTCCCTCCTCCAAAGTCATCCACCGGAGACGTTCATCGGGATCTCCCGACGGAGAAGTCCACCAAAAAAAAAAAAAAGGAAAAAAATGCACTGCCACCATTTCTTTGAAACAGAGAGGCAATTGATCGCAGCTTCTGCTTCATTAAACGTGCTAAGGAAAAGCAGTGCTGGAAAGTACTGATCACCTCCCTTCTTGGTTTTTCCTAATGGTTTCACCCCCCCCCCCCCCCGATTTCCCCTTTGCTGGCACTCTGACTTTTTTTCATTCAATTTGCATATTTATATTTATTTGCATATTGCAATTTTTGTGTAGTTTTTGACCTTCAGCTGTCCACGTGGCTGTTTCAGTTGCTCTTGGGGGCTGCTGGTTTTATTCTGAAGTTTGTTGGTTTGAATCCCCCTCCTGTAGTAGTAGCATTAATCAGTGTGCTGATTAACTGTTTAATTACTGTATAAATGGGGAAAATGATTGTAAGTATCGTTAGTACGCAATTATTGTCCCGTTTACACAGCACAGTAATTTCTACCGTATTACATTAACTCATTTAGCTGCTTTTTTTCCCCCAAAGCAACTTACAATGTCATGCTAGTTTACAGCTGGGTAATTTTACTGGAGCAAATTAGGGCAAGTATCTTTCTCAAGGGTACTACAGTAGGGGGGTGGGATTTGACCGTGCAGATTTTGTGTAAAAGCAGCAGCTCTAACCACTATGCTACCAGAACGTTAATCTACTTATTTACCCATTCACACAACTGGGTAACTGTACTTGAACAATTTTAGAGGAAGTACTGCGTTCAAGGGCAGTACAGGTGAAATTCGAACCTGTGACCTTTGGGTCGAAAGGCAGCAGCTCTAACACTACACTATCTTAGTATACAAGTATCTGAGTATAGCAATGTAACCTTTGAATTAATTTTGGACAAATGTATCGGATAAATGACACTTAATAGCCAATGACAAAATTATGCCTCCTGCATGCAAATTTGCCCATAACCAGAAAAATAAGATGTATCCAGTCCGTAGGGTAAAATCAGGTCTAAGTTTCTTAGTGCTGTTTTTCAGTGTTGCCAGTCAGTAAAGCGGAGACTCTTTGATGGAAATACGAGACGTCGTGCTCCAGTAAGAAATGCAGATCGGTTTAGGTTGCTCTCGCCGACTCGCGGGCGACTGTACCGAACGCACGCGCCGCGAATCGCCGCCTCGGCTCCGAACTCGGCCTTGTGCGCGAACGTCGCCCGGCGCTTCGCGCTTTAATCCAGTCCGTATAATGACAGCATCCCCACTTGTGTCGCGTGAAGAGCGGCCAAAAAAAGTAGCAATCGCAATTTTTGCTGTACGTAATAGTCACTTCTTCATGCTGTAATTATACTGCAGGATAGCTAATTCTTTGCGGGTATCGAACCGCCCAAAACCAGGCAGAAATGGGCGCTTTCTAAAGCGAGCTGTGAAATTTCACATCTGCAGCCGCGTGGTGAAACCGTCCAGGCAGAGGTCGAAAAATCGCGACCACCAAAATTGCACCGCTGCCTACGTGGGCACGTTGCTTGCCATCAGACGAATGGGTGACCTCGGGGGTGGTTGGGGGGGGGGGGTCAGGGAGACGCAGACAAACCTCGTGGAGGTGTCGCCTACTCCTAGCAAGGAGGCAGGTCCGTGGGGGTTAACTGTCTAAACGGCAGGGGGGGTGGACCGGAGCGGGGCTGGAGGCGGAGACTCATCCCAAGGTCTCTCCATCGGGCGCGTTGGGACCGCCAAGGTGAGAGCCCCGAAACGGGAAGTGTTTGTGGGTGTCTTTTATAAGAGTCGACGCCAGATTGACGGGGAAAAACGGCGCCTGCGATGGCGAGGAGTCAAGGAGACGGGACGACCGCGCTCCGCCGCTCGACTTAGAAGAGGGGACGGAGAGCTACGGAGGACAGAGGACTGCTTTCAGGGAACGCGTCCAGTTGTATCGCAGCCCTCGTGGGCCCTCGTAACCTTCGTGCACGGCCGAGGGGAGGAGGGAGCCCCCCCCCGATGCGATTATTAAAGGAAAATGGCCCACGAATGCAGGCTTTAATCGGGAGTTTCTATTATAAGGACGTTCCCATCCAGACCGAAATAACGCCGGCTTGCGGACGCGAACTAAAGGCCGCATTTAGGGACGAGCGACCGGGAGACGTCTTGCCGCCCGGCTGCCCGAGGATGTTACCGGCCGCAGACGCGTGAGACTGCGCCCGGTGCCCAGCCCCCCTGCCTTGCACCTTCGGACTCGTTTTAATGCGTCGGTACGTGTTCGTTCTGAACGAGTCTCCACGTTCCCGGGTGCGACGCTTTTGTACCCTCTTGCGCTGTTTATTATTTATTCATTTCGCTGATGCTTCCCTCCAAAGTGACTCAATGTTCAGTTAGGATACTAAGCCACTCACAATTATTTAACCGTTTATATAGCTGAGTAATTTTTACTCTGTTCCTGGGTGGAGACATATTCCTTCAAGCAGGTTATAAACACAGTGACTCTTGTTTCATAACCAGGTCGATTATATACTTCATACTGCCTGTCTATTAGTTTTACGATGTCAACCAATCGCAGCCCTCGATTACGGCAAATATCACACCTGCAGTGGCAGATTCAGTCATAATTTACGCGATGCTTAACGATAAAGTGTCTTACCGCGGTCAAATGCATATAATTATTTACCGATCCATACATCAGGGTGACAGCTATGTCCATCTGGGATAGTAAAGCAGGAGGTTATATTCAAACCCGGGTCTTTCCACTGCTATGTGTCACTCCTAACTGTTTTTGTATCCTCTTTTCCAAAAAAGAACAAGGTGTGTGTGTGTGTGTGTGTGTGTGTGTGTGTGTGTGTGTGTGTGTGTGTGTGTGTGTTGCGTTAGTTGGATTGTACTGCAGTTTGGGGTTAGGGGACACTCCTGTCTGTGGTTAAGGATGCCACCTTCCTCGCCGGAAGGTTGTCGGTTCGGATCCCAGGAGGCACCCTGCTGCTGTGTCGTCGAGCAAAGTACCCAAGAAAAACTTCTTCAGAGCAAAGCAGCTTCGCCTGTGTAATAATTATAATAATAATGATAACCGAGTGTAACACTCATGTCACACATACAGTGACAGGAGGGAGAAACGTTGCCATACACATCGATGTTGCCCGGACGTCGTGACTGACGGCTGTGTGACGGGAGCGAGTGACTTGTCCTTAAATAAACCGCACAAAGCCGGGGTGTCGGGTATCGTAGGCGTGATCAGAATGCGGTCAGGATTCAGCTCGGAGAAATGTTTTCGACTACAAAGTAATTAATAATCCTTACAGGATTCCAGGGGGACGGAATTTAACCCACTTTTAATATCTTCTCATTCAGAGTTTAATTCCCCCACGACTCTCTTCTCTTCCCGGGGATTCCTGCAGGGAAAATGTGAGCTATAAAAGTATTTGTTCCTTATGAATGGCTTTACGTGCTTCTTAATGGCTTTCTTTCAGTGCGAAACCTTGGCTGGAGCGCGACCCAACATCATACGTGTTGTTCTACTCGTTGTCTCATCTCCGGCACTCGGCCGAAGGTCTCCGAGCCGCAAGGACCCTCGCTTGACTTCCTGCGGAGGGGACTTCGTGTGGAGAGCCGCAGAAAGCACGGAACGGCGTAATTAGGAGAACTGCCGGGGTGTGTGTGTGTGTGTGTTTGTGTGTGTGTCGGCGGAGGGGTGGGGGTGGGGGCGCTGCTTGAGGCGGATGTGCTCGGGGCTCTGATCTCGGACACTCCGGTCTGGCTTTGATTTTCGGAAGGAGGTGCCTGTCATGTCCGGCCCGTCGATCAAGTCGTTTCGTGACGGCACGCAGGCCGCCAGGAGGTGTGCTTGGACCCCTGTAGTACCAGGCATCCCTGAATGTCAAAATTCGGGTGAGAATGATGCTCTTCCGCCTGTGTGCGTCTGCTGTGTTTTTATTTATCTCTTCTATTTTTTTTTTTCCTCTTCTAGAGAAGCTGCACTATCGGGGTGTGTCGGGTGAAGTGTGTTAAACCGCTCGAATGACGTGTTAAGTGGTTCGGTGGGCGCTTTCGTAACTCGTGCGGTAAGTGTGGCTGCGACACCTGCCCTGCCGCCCTGTTCGAACCCGGTGCCGGAACGTGCCGTTCGACCGCTTTTCGACAGCCGCGTTGCGCGTTCGCCGTGCGTTCGCCCGCGCGGGGTGGAGGAGGGGCCCCCTGGGGCCTGTTTGGCTCGTGAGCGAGGGGGCACGCCCCTCTCCCTCCCCTCTCCCTCCCTATGCCGTTTGCAGCGGTGCAAGGTGCGAGACAGGATCCCTGCTCGTGGTCTGGGCCGGCCTTCACCGGGGGCCAAGAGAGGCCTGTGATTGCTGCGTGGGTGGTTTTGCAAAAAAGAAAAAAAGACAGTAAATATGTCACCCCCAGCCCCCAACGGAGGGGAGAATGTTCCAGTTTAGCAACTGCCGAGACGCAGCAGAATCGGAATCTTTTTGGGAACCGGTGGATAGGCCTGCATATTTTGGACCCAAAGGTCACAGGTTCGATTCCCGCCTCCAGCTGTAGTACCCTTGAGCAAGGTACTTACCCTAAAATTACCCAGCTGTATAAATGGTCAAACTGTAGGTAGCTCAACATCCTAAGTTGCTTTGGAGAAAAATGTCAGATAGATAAATAAATGTAGGGGCTTTTTCGCTCTAAACTTTGTTAGACATTTTAGTGGAATTGGCTCTCGTGAAATAGTGAGTCGAAGGCCATAATTCACCACCTACATATTAGATCTTCAGCATTTTTTTTTCCCCCTCTTTATTTAATGTGCTCTGTGCCACGGGCTCCTGGCTGAAGAATACATTATGATGTGTCGCCGAAGCCCTTGTTGTCCTCCGATGCTCCCGTCCTCGCATCCCTCCTTCCACTCTCCCCGCTGCAGGCTGTCGTGTCGTGTCGCGTCGCCCCGCGTTGCTCGGGCTGCCTGTCAGCTGACACTTCATTAGCACGGTCATTTGTCACTTTCCTTCGCGCCCCCCGATCCGGCCGTTCATCGGGAAGATACCCCGCCTATGTATTTATATCATCGACTCGGCGGCTCTTTGCTTGAAACGAGCCTTCCATTTGTACCTCATTAATACGCCGTTTGTCACCTCGCACATCCGCATTGTTTAACGCTGCGGTGCTCGAGTGAAATTGTTGGATCTCAATTAGCAGAGAAGTGAAATTTCTTTGTTTAAATAAATAGTAATGTATTCATAACCAGAAGAGCACTGTATATATAAAAAAAAAAAAAAAATCACTGAATGAATATGCACAAACTGCAGATGGTACGGGCCGTTTTACATATGCGAGTAAACATGGTGTATAAATTGAAGGCCGGCTCGTAGCGCCGTGGTCAGAGCTGCTGCGCTTGGATCCGCCGGTCCCGGGTTCGAATTTCACCCGCTGCTCTAGTATCCTTCAACGATGCGCTTAACCCAGGATTGCTCCAGTAAAGTGATCCAGCTGTGTAAATGGGTGAATAGTTCAGTGGTAAGGTGCTTTGGGGAGAAGAATGAGTTAAATAAATAAAAACAAAGGACATTTTATTGAGGGGTTATTGGAGTTTCTTGCCCTTTCATGTTGTGCGTTTTGGGGTGTTTAAAATTATAAAGGGGAAGGATTATAACGGTTATGAGGCTGTATAAATGAACAGAAGTCCCTGTGTGTGTGTCTGTATGTTACATTTACTTTTTCAGCTTTTGTCCACAGCGACTTACAATGTTACAGTGTTAAGTTACTTGGTTATTTACCCATTTATACAGTTGGGTATTTTTTTTTTTTTTTAAAAACTGGAGTAATTTAAGGTAAGTACCTTGCTCAAGGGTCTTACAACTGGAGGTGGGATTTGAACCTGCGACCTTTGAGTCCAAAGGCAGCAGCTCTAACCACTATTTGTGGTCACGTGTCACTAGCTGTGCTGTAAGGATGTTAAGATAGGGCAGTAGGTGGCGTAGTGGTTAGGGATTTTTTAACCAGAAGGTTTCAGGTTCATATGTGGCTCAG
Source organism: Scleropages formosus (assembly GCF_900964775.1). Classification (NCBI taxonomy): domain Eukaryota; kingdom Metazoa; phylum Chordata; class Actinopteri; order Osteoglossiformes; family Osteoglossidae; genus Scleropages; species Scleropages formosus. Next base: position 4,536,228 of record NC_041810.1, on the reverse strand, counting down.
TGATGTTCAAGGCCTTAAAAATATGTTCAGTCCCCAGTGAGTTTTCAGTGGAACGGAGAACAAACCACTGGGTTTAATGGAAAGTCGAACACCCTTCGTATCTTGCAATCTTCCCTCTTAATTAACCGCAGGCCTCTTTTCACGGAGTAATTTAATTGTAAAGATTACGACGTGATAATTGAAAGCTAAGATTCAAATTACTGACCATTAATATTTTCTGGCCTTATATCAATTAGCCTCATTTATTTTTGCTATCTTTAGCTTTCCTCCCCCACCAAAAGAGCCCCGCAGTGCGAGTTCCCAGGGTGCTTTGCCGCTTCCCCATTGTCTGCACGTCCCTTTGTGCTCCCATAATCCTCGAGGGCATCCTGCTGACCCAACGCGCGCCGGTGCTGCGGTTCCACCTGCCAGCTGTCCGTAGCCGCTGGGCTTCTGTCCTTCACGCGACTACACCGTAGTATTCAGCAGGGCTTTTTATCCGCTCCTATCTTGGGATGTGAGCTATTAACCCCTTGGGCATTCACACGGGGAAGGGGGGGGGGGACTCGAACCTGGATCCTTTGACTCGAAGATGAGGGCTGTAACCACGGCTCCGCTTTCTGTCCCAGGAAATGCACTGAAACGGAACTAGAGGTGTAAAACCCACCGAGGGGGAAGGAGCGTGAGCCTTTGAGAGAACGAGAGACAACTTGTCCTGGTGTGTTACACACATGGGTCAGATAACAACATGAACTGTTTGTGCCATAGGTTCTATCGTTTAGGACTCTCTGGAAAAGGGTGATCTGTAAGGGATAGAAGACTGAGTGAGATGTGGGAAAGGTTGGATGGGAAATGAAACACGATGGACGGATGGATATACATATAATCTGCTTGATGGACGATGGGTGGGTATGATGCATTATGGGTATAGGATGAGTGGAGGATGGATATAAGAGGGGTGGAGGGAGGTTGCGTGGATATTGTTTGGATGGCTGTAGGATTGGGTCACCAGTGAAGGATGGACATTGGATGGGTGGATTGTTGAAGGATGGATATAAGATGTATGTCTCTAACCGCTACGCCACCTGCTGCCCAGTACATGTGAATGTAAAATGGGTAGATGGCCGTTGAGTGGGTGGATGGGTGTAGGATGAGTGGAGGGATGTAGGATGAGTGGGGTCGATGGATATTGGAGGGGCGGGAAAGCGGCAGCCCAGGAACGCTGGTCGGTCCACAGGGACGGGGAGCGGGATGGATGCGCGGCATGTGCGGCTCATGGGGAGGTAGATCGATAGCTCTGGATGCACCCCCCGCCCCCTCGGGCGCTGCCCCACCCTGCACTATTTCATCACTTCCTGCGGAGCTGCGCTGCATCCCATCGCCCCGACAACCCTGACCCAGGACGCGGGACGGATCTGTGTGTGCGTTCTCCTCTCAATCCAGCGTTACTCGAGTTTGCTGGAAAGCAAAGGTTACACCATCACTCCCTTCCCCCTCCCCCTCTCCCTCTCTCTCTCCCACACACACACACGCTTTCTCCCGTTCGAATTAGTGCGTCTCCTAAATCTCAGCCGTGGAACTAACGTGACAAATGAGCTTATGTGCTTTGAAGTGCTGTGCTCCCGAGCCGCTCGCACCCCTGCGTGCGGGGGCTGCTTGTCTGCTGACGCTCGACACATGTGTTCTCGGCCCGCGCTTCCCGTCGCTCCCCAGAGCGGGGCCTCCCTCCCCTCCCCGGCCCTCGTCGTGCCCCCCTCCCTCTTCCCTTTTCCGCTCCATGTTTGCCATCCTCGCTCCACCCCCCCTTGTTCTGCCGTCTCATGGTAGCTCGGTCACGTGGCGTGTGTGTGTGTGTGTGTGTGTGTGTGTGTGTGTGTGTGTGTGTGTGTGTGTGTGTGTTGGGCGTTCTCTCCTGCCTTGTATCTCTCCTTGTTTTGACCAGGGTTGGGCTGTGATCAGCAGATGACCAGCGCCTGTGTGTGCCCCCCCCCCGACCCCCAACTACAGATCACTCAAAAGTTCCATAGGAAGTCGGTGTGTGATTTAAAGCCTATTAATTAATGCAACGATGTTTGCAATGCGGAGGGATCGGTCGAAAAATACCCTTATGCTGTATTATATAAACCATGAGGATATATAAATAATTATGCATGAATGCTGTGTTGTATAATAACGTACATCACTTTGTAGAAAAGCGTCTGCTGCATGAATAAATGCAAACGTAAGGCTTTATTTATTTACTTTCTACTTTAACACATTAATTTTAAAATAAAGCTACGATAGAATAATATAACTGCAGTATTTTCATTCTGCACTATTTTCTGTTTCATTTCTAAGTCTGTTGTCCTGCTCTTTCTCCAAGTGCTATCAGCACATTAATTTTATTTATTTATTTATTTATTCCCCCCCCACTTGCGAACGTTTTGAAACGAATGGCAGCTCGAAGGGAATCGGCAACGAGGAGTTTTGCGAGCAGGAGAGAACCGCTGCTGGACACCGAAAGCCTGACCGAGAGCCAAACCGTTATGATCGCGTGGCCAATATTATTGCACGGCACGTGGCGTCGCTCGTTGTGCGTCAGGGCCGAGCGTCCTCGCCCAAATAATAAAGGCGAATGGGGTGGCCGTGGTAAATTGCATATGTGAGAAATAAATTGAGGTAAATAGAGGACCATCTCTAGGTATTTTTGGCTCTCTTTTGGGGGGGGTGATGTGATTAGATGTGAATCAGCTGTTCTGTATACGAATACAGTACCAGAGGAAGGCGTGAACACACCTGGGCAACACCTGCATGGGACAAGCTGGACGGGAGAGAGAAAGCGAAGCAGCACGGTGTCCTGGGTGGGTGGGTGGCTGGGTGGGGGGGGGGGAACGGAACCTCATTTCCTCATCAGACCTAATGCCGAATGTGGAAAAAGAAACATTTCCCCACGCGTGTCCTCAAACTTTTGTAGTGGTTCGCGGGTTCGATTCCCACCACCAAGGTACTTACCCTAAATTGCTCCAGTAAAATTACCCAGCTGTATTAAAAAAAAAAAAAAAAAAAAAGGAGTAAATAATTGTAACCTTAACACGGTAAGTCGCTTTGGAGAAAAGCAACAGTTAAATGAATAAATGTCCTGTACAATAATAAATATAATGCTGTCAGCCATAATATTTTCTCCAGCCAACGGGTGATGAACTCTGTGCTTTAAATATGTTGCGGGTGAAGATGAACGTTCATTAATTCTCTCGTCTTCCATCCTTTCTCCCATTGTTTCGTGCCTGGAAATTGGGCTTCATTCTACATTATCACCTTCTCTATTATTTATTTCTCTAATAACTTCACCCAGCACGACTTATTAAGCTTCTTGCATTAATTTACCTATCTCTGTTGTCTGGTAATTTTTACTGTATCCGTTCAGGCTAAGTAAGGTGCTTGAGCTCTTTTGCTTGCAAGATGAAGACTTTGTCCATCAAATATTATGAGAGCAGAGTCTGGGAAATTCAGACTTAGGGGTGTCTTTCTCCCAACATATCGAAGCCACAACCAGGTCCTGCAGGTACATCCTCAGGACTTAAATAACATCATACTCTACGCAATTCCTGCTCCAGACCATGGTGATATCCTACCTGCAACCCTCTCCTATCTGGTCTTCCAGCTTCTGCCTCCAAATGCCTCCCATTGATACTGAAAACTGCCACACAAGTCGTGTTGGACCTGCCCAAGTGTTCATGTGCATCTCCCCTCCTCGCCCCTCTCCATACAGCCTACAAAACCATCAGCGGATCTACTCTTCAATATCTACAAGAGCCGATCACTCACTACACCCCATCCAGACTGTTACGCTCCTCCACATCTGCCCACTTGTTTTTCCCACGCACGAAAGGTCCAAAATCAAAAGCGTAAATGTTTTTTGGTTCTGGCTCCGATGTGGTGGAATGACCTCCCCCATCCCTCAGAACTGCTGAATCCCTCTCTACATTTAAGAAGGGTCTCAAAGCTCACCTGTTCGACTCGCTTCTCCCCGATCTCGTAAGCGCGTGATAACGGCGTAGATGTTTATGTTTAAAGTTTATGCAGCTACTTGTGACGTATACTGGTTTATACAGTGGAATGTGGCAAATTGACTCTACTCAAGAACCACGTGTCTGAATCCAAATCTCTACTGTTGATGTCCTGCACTCATTGTATTGTCCTCTGAGACGTGTGTTGCTTCAGCCGAAAGTGTCTTGTAAATGAATAAATGTAAATGTAACCGCTACACCCCCTGCTGTCCCATTAATGAAACTGCGCTTAGTGTGAAGTGTAGCATTTGATGGCTTTCTCATGTGAGTTATTCTATATTTTTGGCTGTGGTGAGAAGGACTGTCTGTGGACACCTGCGGTTCTCGCCACCGGAGACAGCAGGAGCAGGACATCGGGCCCAAGCAGTGGGACAAAAGCGTGACTATGTGGACGTGGGTTCCCTTTCGCCGAAAATGCATGCTTTTGGGTACGGTTCCTTCCCTCGGCTCCATTTAAATATGGCAGCGTGTTTATTTTGCAGAGCGCAGCCCGATGATGTTGAACCGAAAAATGTGAAATAACCGAGGTTTAACCCCAAAGCGCTGTGGGAAAGCGTGGGCGTCTGTCTCGAGCCGCTCTCAGGCCTCCTTCCAAAGCAGCCATTAAACATTCTTTGGTTTGCATTGAAATAATGGCTGTGTGTCCTGGCCGAGAGCGAGTCGAGTGTGTTCCGCAGGAAGAAAAAAAAAAAAAAAAAAAATGCACCGCCAGCCCTCGTGAGCTTCGCTCGTCGTGCGTTCGGATGCTTTTTAACGCTGGAGAGGACTTTCAGCTGGGGTAGGGGGGAAAAAAACACACACACACACACACACACACGGTATATATGTCAAACTTTGCTGCTTCCCATATCTTCTGAACGCGCACACACAGCCTGCCTTAAGGAGTACAGTAATTAACTTTGTTTCTCCACACTCTGTATCTGAACTTTTTGCCCACACACTCTTGTTACTCAGATGTAGTTTTTTTGGAAATTAAATCCAGAATATATAGTGATGCTGTGTGCGCACGCTTACAATAAAAAATATGGAAAAAGAAATGAAACTGGCTCCGTGTATATTAAATACTGGAAAAAAGGAAATCAGTAGATCCAGGTCAGTACACTGGGTCCTTGTATTAACCTTTGAATTATAAATGTTCAAAGATGCAAACATTTGTCTGTTTTAATCATATTTTCTTGTTTTATATATATATTTTTTTTGGTTGTGGAACAAATGTTACCAGAATTTCTACATCCATTCGTTAGTTTGGGTGTTTTCTTCCTAACGGAGTATGAATGTGGCAGCGGATTCGTTTAATTCTCTTCCTTGGTGTTTTCAGCTCTGGTGTTCCTCAGGGTCTGGGATCGATAACAAGATGATGAACGTTGCACATATGTATGGGGAAAATGACAGGCCTGTGTGTGAACAACTTCTTTGTTCTCCTTTCCCCTGCTGTCAGTCAGCACTTCTGATGTTTAAATTAATTGTAATAGCTTGAAGTTAATCAGATGTCATTCCAGAACGTAGCCCATGAATAAATCAGCAGAGGTCTGTATTGTAATTTTATTTTTAGAGTCATTGCGACGCAGTGGTTGGATATACGAACAAATCGAGTTATGAACAAATCGAGTTATGAACGAACTTCCAGTTCCAAGTGTGCTTTTACACTGAAGACCCAGTGTATTTGGCTGATTTTAACCACTTTTATTTAATTTTTATTTTATTTTTTATCTCCCCCTTCTCCCGTGTTCACACATCCAAACCACACACTTAAACGAACCACTATCGTCATACTGCAGTCCATATATACATATATATTTTTAAAACATTATTAGTGGTGTTGTTGTTTTATTTTGCTGTTCCTCTTTCAAACGTATTTTGCTCCTGATTTGCCCAGTTTGCTTTTTTCTGAACCGTCATGTCACCGTTGCCATTTCTTACCCTTGTTGGGAGCTGTCAGTCGGCGAGGGCCTCGGAAGAGGACCAGCCCTCCTCTCTGTCAGTGGCAGCGAAAGGGGGAACAAAGATGACAAAAATGTCCTTGGCGGAGCGTTTGTAGGAGACTCCAAGGCAACTGCGTCCGTCGGCGCGCTTTCTCTCCGAGGGCTTTGAGTCTCCCGCAATGAAAACAACACAAAAGCCTGCAGATCAGCAAAAAAAAAAAAGCAGCAGCCAAATATTGGCTAAAATCACTTCACTGTATCTCTATTCAAGGCCTTAGTACAAATGAATTGATTTATGAAGGGGCTTGGTTATTTATTTATTTTCCTTCTCATCTCACTCCCCTCCCCCTTTCATGTGTCCTTACTCCACCACAAGTAAACTCAAAAACAACAATGATGATGTTCCCAGGCAGTACATTTACATTTCTGACACTTTCTCCAAAGTGAATTACAATGTTAAGTTACTTCGTTCTTTACCCATTTATACAGTTGGGTACTGGATCAATTTAGGGTAAGTACCTTGCTCGAGGGTATTACAGCTAGAGGTGAGACTCAAAGCGGTGACCAGTGGGTCCAAAGACAGCAGCTCTAACCACTACGCTACCAGCTGCCCTTGAGTGTACCTCTGCGTAACAAGTGGGCGGACAGCAGGTGGCGTAGCGGTTAGAACTGTTTCGGTTCAGCTGAGAGAGCCAGATTCAAATCCCACCTGGTGCTGTACCATGCTTGGTCATGGTACTCACCCTGCACTGGCACAGTAAAAATTACCCAGCTGCATAAATAGATAAAAAGTTGTAAGCAGCTTAGGGTACAAAGCTAATATTATAAGTTGCTTTGGAGAAAATTGTCGGATAAATATTGGACTGTCAGACATGGGTGACGATCTTTCCCCTACAAATTATTCTCTGCTGTCACTACTTAACTAGGTGCAGAGGGAATGATTGTAATTGCACAGTGTAAATATTGAAAAGATGTCCATTTTTGAAGTTTTTCTAGAAAATAACTAATACAAATTTAAAAAAAAAAAAAAAAAAAAAAAACTTTTCTATTTAAACTTCAGTAGTTGTTTCGCATCCCCGTCACTCTAATCCCACACACTTTATACACTCATTGTTCATTTATGTTATGTAATATCAGCATATGCTGCTGTGATTTATTTCCCTGGTGGGAACTTTGGACATAGTCGTTACTGTTCTGTTTTTCGCTGTGTTTTTTAAAATGTATTTTTATTATATTTATTTATTTTTCTTAATGTCTTCTCCCACAGTGGTGTGATGTAACGTGGTGCTCTGTCCTCCCCCGTAGGAATGGGAGCGCCCTTTCACTGTCACCCGGACCACCCGTACGGTGAAGACGGCGACAAGGTGAGCGTCGCCCCGAGGATGGGGTGTGCGAGTTGTCCCGGAGGGCAGGCGGGAGCGCGAAGGGAAACGTCCGTCATCTCGCTCCTCTCCTGGACGGTTCAAGGCGCAGACCTGCGGCCTGTAGCTTCACAGTTCAAGTCCTAGGAAGAATGCCTGCAGTTGTGCTTGAGAGGATTGTAATATTTTTTATTATTATTATTATTATTATTATTCCAACCCTATCTTCGCAAAATAATTTTTGCCGTGCGTCCACAACGTTTCCGGTGCCTCGCTCAGCCAATCTACCTTATCCTCATCACCTTCTGTGCCAACCCCCAACTTCTATTTCTGCCAGTTTCTTAACCTTGGTTGTAATAATGATATTATTAATGTTGCTATTATTATTAATAATATTTTTTAGAATTATAGATCAATAAAACAAATATGCACTATTTTTATTATACATGGATGAAAATAATTGTTACACACCTATATGTACTATGTATATGTGCATATTGTGTATACAAACACACACAAAGGACAATTTAGGGTCAGCAGTTCACATAATCGTAATTATGATAATGATGGTTCTGATCATATCGATGACCATATTTCATCCAACCGTCAGCTGGATGCCTGCAGGGTTTCTGGGTGCTTCATGAGGGACACTGATGCAGCTCAAGGAGTTCAGTGTCAGAGAGTGAAGTGGTGTGATTGAGGGGGTGAGAGTGTTGGTGTGTGTTTGTGTGTGTGTGTGAGAGAGACAGAGATTGTGAATGTAGGTGTGCCAGTGCTGTGACACCCTTTGGGGGGGGGCGGGCGTCGTGTTCACTCGTGACGGCACGTATTTCAATGTGATCTTTGACACAAACGAACCGTTACAGCTGGGCTGTGCATCATAAAACATTCATAAATTGCGCAGCATTTCATGCATTGTTTAAGTATTATTGTAGATTGGTGAAACTGCACACTTATTTCTAAGGTTGTTTTTTAATTGATATTCAAAGTACATGAATAGTGTGTGTTTTCAAGAGTGTTTTGTTTAAATGATGGAAGAGTGTTGTGTTTGAACGCATTTGTCGCTAAATCTACTTATAGAAGCATTATGATAAAAGATGCATGAAACAGAATATTTTAGCCTGGTGGAGGACACTCCATACACTGACTTTTTTTATTAATTCGTTAGCTATCTGCTTGTTTATCTGAGGGTTACGGTGGACCGTAGCCTATTCTGGAAGCTTAGGGTGAGAAGCAGGTCGCACACTGGACACCAGGGCAAAGGCTCACTGCAAGGTAGACACACACACACACACACACACACACACACACACAATAATGGCAATTTGGAGTCGCCAGTTCACTTGGAGCATATGCCGTTTGGACTATGGGAGGAAACCAGAGCACCCGGAGTAAGCGCACACAAACACGGGAAGACCATGCAAACTCCTTAGCTGGATTCAATGACACATCTGAACCCACAGCTCAGGAGCTGTGAGGCACCAGTGCTACCTGCTGGGCCACCCCACCGACCAGCAGCGCACTTCTCTTCAGTTCTAAAAATCCGATTTGGGGTAACCTTTCCGAATGGACCTTTCCGCGGCTTGTTTTCGGCCACGGGAGGGGTGGGGGGGTCCTAGAATGAATGAGAGTTCTGCCTCTTCTCGGGTGCAGACGAATCCCCCGGGTAGGAAGGACGAAAGGTCAGAAGCCCCTGGTGGCTGCTCCTTCCTTTGGAAAAATCCGGCACCCAAAGGGTCCGACCCCTCAGCCTCCTGTGTTTGAGGAAGCAGTGTGTGTAGCAGACAGGCTGCTGGAGGGAGGGAGGGGTGGCACCGATGGAGTCGATAAGACTCCTGTGTGTGTGTGTGTTTTTGGAACAGCGCTCACACCCTTTGTTCTGCACACCCACCCAGTCCACAATGATGTTTTCCTCACTCCACCCTGCAATGTGCCTCTGAAAGGAGATGACGCTTCGAGGGGGGGCTGTGTGCTGTGTTCCACTTGTCATGTTCTATGGTATTACCCAGAGTGCTTTGGCTCAGCCCCCTCTGGCTGCCGATATTGTTTTAAGCTCCGAAGCCACACTCTGGCTTACAGCGCCGCTGCCTTGCGCGTCCTCGTATGACCCACAACTCTCATCCTCCCACCGTCTTGCCGAAAGGCCCGTTTCGTACCAGCAGGGGGCGCCCTCGGGCGGCGTTTACAGGCCGCCGGGTACATCGTCTCCGCGCTGCGGGTCTTTGTGTTAATGCCCGAGTTCAGTGGTCTCCCTCTAGCTGACGGACATCGCCTGGAGCGGGTGCCCCCTGTGTGTGTGTGGCTGCTGTGGAAACACACTTCACATTTTAGTTAGTTATATATTTCTTCAGTTCACATTTTTCTCAGCAGCAATTGAGACATCTGGGCAATTTTTACTGTATCTGTGTAGGGTAAGTACATTGCTCGGGGTACTACAGCAGGAGGTGGGATTCGAACCCAGGTCCCCTGAGTGTTGGGGAGCAGCTCGAGCCCTAACTCAACCCTAACCACCTACTGCAGGTGAACAGAGGAGCAGGATGCGGGCTGCCAGATGGACTCTGCAAGGTCACGTGTCTCCAGTGCACTTAAGCGTGTGTGTGTGTGTGTGTGCGCGCGCGCGCGCGCTTTGTTGCATAGTCACGGAAGGCAAAAGATTAACAAAGGGACTCGACATCCAGTTTGTGTTCAGTGTAGATCGGATGGGGTTGGGCACCGATTCCTAGATGAAACGTCACCGAACCCCTGAGATACGTCCTGCAGGGCGGTCAAGGGGTCTGCCGATGGACACCTGCTGGGCCCATCGCTTGCCACAGCCCAGGAAGAGAACTGCACTCCTCCATGTCTGGCTGCTGATGGTTGCACCTCACAAGGGGTTCAAAAGCAGGATGATGGTGGAATGAGCTCCTCTGTCCCTCAGAGCTGCTGAATCCCGTTCAACATCCGTGAGCGGTCGCAAAGCCATCTCTCCGAGACCCACTTCTCTCCTGATCTCCTGACTGCCCCAAAAATGGCATCACATCATATGTTGCCATCACATTTGTATTCACAGCTACTGGTGTAATGTACTCTGGTAAAAACGGTGGCATTGGACAAACTGACAATTTCGACGACTGTTTGTCTCTACGTGCTGCTTTTTTTTTTTTTCTTTTTTTTGTTTTATAAGCTGTATGTGTCGCTTTGCTAAACTACCGGTGTAAACACAGTGAATGGCGGGCAGCTTGTCGCTGTGGCGGGAACGCGGTCCGACTGTTCGCGTTCCTCTCTCGGCCTTTGAAATGGAGAATCGCTAGTGGCTCCTCGAACGTGACCTCCTTTGATAGCGTTGCCAAGGCACTAATCTCCGGAGTGATCCATAAAGGGGGGGTGGGGGGATGCTGTCCATTCTCAGGCCTGGAGTGGGGGGGCGAGCAGATGAAGCGGTTGGGTTCAGCCCGGAATATTAATAAAGGGGGTAATGACAGCACCATTAGTGTAAAATGGTAATGAGTGTTATGGTACAAAAGGTAACGAGCGCACATTTCACTGTGGTATAATATCCACCCACCCCCCCCCATGTGCAGAGTGAAGACAGCCCCAGTCCAAAGCGTCAGCGTTTTTCCCAGCAGTCAGTGCTGGAGTTGACATCAGCCCCCCCGCCCACACCCTCGCCTCCCATGCGCCCGTGGGAGCTGCCGCCCAGCCGCCTGCCCCGACCCCACCTGCACCACCAGCCGGAGCGCTGCCACACGCCTGGCCGCAGCCGCCGCAGGTGAGGAGGGGTGTGTGTGTGTGTGTGTGTGTGTGTGTGTGTGTGTGTGTGTGTGTGTGTGTGTGTGTGTGTGTGTGTGTGTGTGTGTGTGGGGGGGGGTTCTAGTACTGGCAGGTGTGGTGTTTTAACCGTTCCTGTTCCACCTCAGCCCTCCGGTTCGACGACAGCGCGGCCGGCGGGAACGGCACACCCGCCACCCGCACCCCCACCACGGCCCTGCGGGGGGGGCGCAGGACGAGAACTACCGACACCCCCAGCAGAGCTACCCCTATGGGCAGCCGTTGCCCCCTCAGGGCCTGGAGGAGCCACGTGGGTTCCACGCCCCCGCCCTCTCTCCCCGACTGCTGCACCCTCAGCAGCAGAGCGCCGTGGTGGTGGACCTACACGAGCAGGTGGGGGGGGGGGTATCTACAACAGCAACTTTGAACCTCAAGGTTGGCAGTTCAAGTCCCAGGAAGTGATTGACTTACTTACTTTTATTTAGTCGATTCTTCTCCCTAAAGCAACTTAAGGTAAAATGACGTACACCGTTTTACCCTGTTTATCCACCCGAGTGATTTCTACTGCTTCTGCTGTTTCCGCTGCTCGTTGACCGAGACGGATATTCCCTCAAGCGATTTATCGACACAAGTAAACTTCTGTAACAAAACTAACTGTATGCCGAACTTTGCATTTCCTCCGACGCAGTGCCGACGTCCACCAGTCACAACAATGGATTATGGGACACACAATATCACGACTGCAATGGCAGATGAACGTTATTCCAATATCGGTGTATTGTCATCGTGCACTCTCGTCACTGAGGTGGCACGATGCGGAACTCCGCTACATCATCATGCGACAGAGGACAGCGGCAGCTAGAGTTAGCTTTTTGGACAAGCCACCTGGCAGCTGAGGAGAGGAAAACAAAAGACAAAAAAGGGGATGAAAACGAACCTCTGGAGGTCCACATACCAGTACCTGCCCAATTTATTATTATTATTAATTAATTAATTTAGCTGACACTTTTCTTCAGGGTAACGTACACTGATTTACCCAGTTATAGAGCAGGATATTTTTTACTCTGAGTCCTAGTTAAGTACCTTGATTGGTGGTATGACAGCAGGAGAGCGCGAGGTGGCAGTTCTAAACACTACCCCACCTGCTGCCCAGCTTGAACAAAGCACCTAAAGGCGGCGGGGGCGAGAGGGCCGTCCGAGCGTCTCCATGGTAACGAGGCACCGGCAACAAGTAACGCTCTCTGGCTGGACCTGTAGATGTGCGATTAGCACACGAACCTCTCTACTGTACACCGGTAAGTGTGACTGAGGTTCTCTGCCTGTCTTCCACCCCACCAGTTGCAGCAGGGCACGGTGCCGGTGTCCTACACGGTGTCACCGGTGCCCCCCCACGGGCTGCCCCCACCCCTCTGCACGGGCCAGCATCTCCCCGCCTGCTCCTCGCAGCAGCAGATGCCGGGCTGCTCGGTGGTCTTCAGCGGTCAGCACTATCCAGTGTGCAGCGTCCCGCCGCCTGTGAGTGACCCCTCCGGGTGACCTTTCCTGCAACACCAACAGAAAAATCCCAGAGAAACATTTAATGATAATGCAGAAGTTTAACATTAAATGTTATTTACTGCAAGGTGACTTAGTGTTCTGTTTGTTGATGAAGCTTCTTGTAATGATTTAGCCATTTGTCAGGGTCAGGCAGGGTCATTTTTACTGTATCAGTTCAGGGTAAGTACCTTGTTCAGTGGTACTACAGCAGGAGGTGGGCTTTGAACCCAGGTGTCTCATTAATAACTGCCCCACCTGCTGTCTGTCCATTCTTCTGTCCTTGCTTGTCCCATCAGACTTTTCACTGGTACATTTTTTTTTTTGTTATTTTATTAAAGATAGAGATACATCTAACATCTTAAAATATGTTTTTATCACCTTTTATGTTTGTCACATTCAGGTGGGTCTAGGGTTAATTTCCGTGGACTGAGAATCAGGGTGAAGTAACAGCAGGGCAACAAAGTGTGTGTGTGTGTGTGTGTGTGTGTGTGTGTGTGAGAGAGAGAGAGAGAGGTACTACCTGTATTTTACGTGTGCCGGAGGCCGGTTGGAATGGGGTCGGCCTCTGGGCTCCCGCTGGATGCTGCCCCCTTGTGGCCACAATCACAAACTGTTGTTGTGCCGAGAACCTTAACCGCACTCTGCCCTGCTGTAACACTCGCCGTCTCGGGGACAACGAACGAGAAACCTCTCGGAGCGCATCCACCCGCAGAAATCGGGCCTCGAGCCCTCGTCTTATCGTCTGATTTACAGTGCGGCTCATGCGTTTAACCTTCCTTGTCGGAGATGTCCGATGCGTGACCCACATGTGGTAACTGCGCCGTGCGACAAGCTTAGCCTTACAAAATTAATTTTCTGTTCGGCTACGCCGCCCGATACAAATGTGCTCTCTGCAGTCGGTCTGACGCTCTGTGTTCTGATGTATATTTTATCGGAGAGATGGTTCTCCGAGCAGCAGCCGCATGGGCTCGCTGCTTATTTCGCACGCGGCGCGGTGAAACGACGGCACGAGCACGTGGCTCCTCTCCGGGGGTCCCGGTCAGCGTGTGCGGGGTCGGCTTTCGGCCTCGGACCGGCTGCAACTTTTTGACCCGCAGGGGCCCCTGCGCCGGGGATCCCACCTGGAGCTTTGAGAAGTTATGAGCACCGTGCAGAAGATCGCCGGCACCGGGAGTCTTCGAAAATCCCAAATTCCTGTCTCTGTTCGTGGATTTCCATGTTTTTTCTCATTGCTCTGCGCGCATTTTTCACTATACCAGGCGAAGAAGCTTTTCCCAAATTAAAATTGATTAACGTGCTCCTAGACGGACTAAATGGCCCTGCACCGCTGTTCACGATGAAGCAAGAAACCGCCGAACTGACAGCGTGTTTGAAAGGCTGCAGAACAGGAAGCAAGAAAGAAGTGTAGTTTTTACACTTTTTTTTTTTTTTTTTGTATAAATTGAAAACTAATAAGTACACATTCTGTTTTTAACACCATGCGGTAGCACGTTACCGATAATACGTAATCTGAAATGATCTTAAATCCAGGAAGTCCCACAATGGTCCGCACCTGGGCTCCCTCAAATGCCGGCCCTGAGCGCCCGTATCGTCTTTCGCTCCGTAACTGGAACGACTTGGATTCGAACCTGCGACCTCTGCGTCCGACGGCAGCAGCTCTCACCTCCGCGCCGAACGCTAACTCTCTGGTTGCGTTGCTCCTTGACTCGGTCCGTGTGTCTATCAACGATTGTGTTTTATTTGAGGGCGGCTGGTGGTGTCGGGGTTGGCGCGGCTGCCTTTGGCGCCGAAGGTTGCTGGTTCGATCCCCGCCTTCGGCTGTACCCTTGCGCAAGGCGCTTGCCCTGCAATTGTTCAAGTACCTTCGCCCGGCCGCGTGCCTGGGTACCTAGTCGTGGCCCTGCGATAGACTGGTGTCCCATCCAGGGCGTGCCCCCCTTGCGCCCACCGTCTCCGGGATAGGCTCCGGCTCCCCTCGACCCCGCTCGGGACGAGCGGTTCTTGAAGTCGATCGGTTGCTTCTTTCATTTCCGGAACATTTTGGTTTGTGATTCCGTTGAACTTACTGTTTATTTAAAATGGCAAACAAGCAGAAAACATGAGGGTTCTGGTGGTGCAGAAAGGAAAATGCAAAGGAAAATGAAAGTGGAAACAGTGCAGCATGGAAACAGAATACTGTAATATACAGTATTTATATTATTAGTCTGGTATTTTATAATGCACAATGTGTGAAATTAGTGTGCACGTGAAACAAGGCCCTACCGTACAACATAGCATCCGTACTTGTTAATTGTTTATAGGTCATCGGAACTGAACCCCCAGGACCACCTGTGATGCTTGATAATTCCATGAAAAACAAGTGTGTTTTTTTTTTTTCTCTGCTAAATTTACTTCTTATGAATATGAGATTTCACAAGTAAAACGGGAAGATTAATCGAATTCTATTTTCATCTCCGTTCCTGCCGACGTCGCAGAAAGCAGCCGGTCCCGCTTTAAATAATAGAGAGAAGTCATTACGTGGACGGTCGTTCGGGAACCTGCGCAGGTGCGGTCCGAGCGACTGGGTGCGTGGGCGGTTCGGAGGGAGTCGAAGAAAAGTTTCCGAGGAGCGTTGCGTAAAACAGGAGATTGTTGACTCGAACGCAAATGGGTCCGAGTTGCTCACCCCCACCCCTCCCCCTCCGCCTGTCCGTCCGTCCATCAGATGCTGCAGGCCTGCTCCGTCCAGCATTTGCCCGTCCCCTACGGATTCCCCTCCCTGCTGTCCAGTGACCCCCCGCTGCTGCTGCACCCGCCCCACCTCTCGCACCACCCGCCTCACTTACCCCCGCCGGGCCAGTTCGTACCGTTCCAGACGCAGCAGTCCCGATCGGTGAGTCCCAGGCCCCCGGATCAGTTTTACCGCGGTAAAACTGGTTTTCGGCCCGAATTTGTCCAGAAAATGTTCATCTGTAAAAACTTCTTAACGTTGATGGATGTGTAAGCGGTTTTAAAGATCATCTGCTCTCCACATACGTGGGGTCAAATGGACTTTGGCCGTCTGATTCCCCCGAGCACAGGTTTAAATCGGTGTCTCTCTGCTGCAGCCCCTACAGAGAATTGAGAATGAGGTGGAGCTTCTCGGGGAGCCCCTCCCAGTGGGCGGAGCCTTCAACTACCCCCACTCGGCACACCCCAGCACGCTGCCGCCCTCGGCGCAGATGCAGTTCCTCTCGCACGAGCCATTGCCGCAGGAACTATTCGGAGTGGTAAGAGCTCGAGCATTTCGGGGCATCGTGAGAACACGGGAACGTGGCAACATCCACGGCCGCACGGCGCCCGCAGGGGGGCGAGACTCACCGCAGAAGAACACAGACCCGACGAGGGAAACGGGCGTCTCCTCTGGGATGCCTTTTAATATGGGAAGTTTATGTATTTTTGTCTGGATAATAATGCAGCACCAGTGGCCCAGTGATTAGAGCCTTCAGCTTTAAATCAAAGCACACGGGTTCGAATCCCCACCTCCCGCCGTAGCGACCCTGGATCAAGGTGCCTTCCCTGAACTGGTACATGAAAAATAACCGTGTTGTGTGAATAACTGTAAGTAGCTTAGTACATCGCCTAAGCACTGTAGGTCACTTTGGAGAAAGCGTCCCTAAAATAATGGTTAATAATAACGATGGTGTCAGAAGTGGGTTCATGCTGCAAGAGCTCAAAATTCTTTATTTATTGGTTTATTTCTTTATTTTTCATTTTTATTTATTTATTTATTTTATTTTTTTTTTCCTCCGGTTCATAAACAATTTAGCTCTCTCTGGGCAGCAGATTTTTCTAGAATGATAATGAATGCTGCACTGGCATTCGGTGACAACTTGGGGTTTTGCTTCAGCGGTCAGTGCTATGAAGGCCAGGCAGTGGAGTGTCTCTCTCATTCTTATTGTGATATGTATTTTAGTATTAAAATTGATTTGATACATACTTACGTTCAGCTCTTTTCTCTATTATTTACTCCCAAAACAGCCCTATCCTCACTTCATGCCTCGGCGGATTACCGGGCGGCGGTATCGATCCCAGCAGCCGCTGCCTCCACCACCGTACCACCCCAGCTTCCTCCCGTACTTCCTGTAAGTAGCGCCCCCCCCCCCCCTCCAGAGAGGTGCACAGTAATAAGAAGAGCTGCTTCAACCACCCTTTTATTATAGGGGAATGACCTGTGAATGAATACAGTGGCTATCGTGAACTTAAACACCTGCAGGGTGCTCACGGCCACATAATGAATAATGTTCTGGAACGTTCCGCTCAGTTTCAGGCGCATAGTGCCTTTAATGGATCACATTTGGAAGAAAAAGCTGCAGTCAACAGAAAATATCCATTAAAAATAACCAGATGTGATGTACAGAGTTTGGACAACTCCCACACACACAGTTCACTGGAGGTTTGCAATGGCTGATGGTAATGGAGAAGGGGTGTGTGTGCATGTGCGTGCGCGTGTGTGTGTGTGTCTGGGATTGACTGCCATGCATCTCTCCCTCACCAGCTCCATGCTTCCGGTGCAGCCCGCCATGGGACCAGGATTCAGCCTCGAGCTGGACGTGGATGATGGGGAGGTGGAGAATTATGAGGTGTGTTCCAGTCCCCCTCTTTTTTGTCCTTTTCTCTCGTCTTCCTGTCTCATTTTTCCTCTTTTTTGGTATCTCTCCTCTGTCATGTGGTCATTCCTGCTAACGTTCACTGGGCAGTGTAATGAGTGCTCTCATTGTTAGGTAGGAGGATGGGTGAATGGGTCACTGACCTCTTATTTTCCCAGTTCTTTACAAATGCACGTCTACTTTCTCCACTGTCTCTTTGTCCCATTTGCTGGCTGTTGTCAATATTGACTTATTTCCGTGTTAATGTTAAAGCAAAATGTACTGCAAGTAGTAAGAGTGTACACTCTCTTACTGCTTGCAGTACACTGCTGCTGTAGCCTTGTGCAGTTTCCTTTGGGATCTATCTGTCTGTCTGTCTGTCTGTGGCACAACAAGTAGTGCTGCTGTCTCACAGTGCCTGGGTGGTGCGAGAGGACATGGGTTAAATTACCGCTCAGTATGTGTGGAGTTTGCATGTTCTCCCCATGTCTGTGTGGGTTTCCTCTGGGTGCTCTGGTTTCCTCCCACACTCCAAAGACATGCTGTTCAGGTTTACCAATAGTGTGTGAGAGAGAGAGAGTGTGTGTTCCACTGATGTATGGATGAGTGACCCAGTGTAAGTAGTGTGTCTAGCAGTGTAAGTCACCATGGTGAATAAGGTGTGTGGGCTGATAACACTACATAGAGTTCATTGGAAGTCGCTTTGGAGAAAAGTGTCTGCTAAATAAATAAATGTAAATGTATGTATATGAATACAGTCATGTGCTGCTTAATGATGTTTCACTTCACGACTAACCACATATATGGCGGTGGTCCCATAAGTTTGTAATAGAGCTGAAAAATTCCCATTGACTAGCAACGTCGTAGCACAGCGCGTTACTCTCGTGTTCGTGGTGGTACTGGTGTAAACAAACTTACTGCGTTGCTAGTTGTATGAAAGTATAGCACGTGTCTCTTTTGTCTCTGTTTACCACGTCTCTTGACTGCATCGCGGCTATACCATCTCGGTTTGTATAAGTACACTCTATGATCGAGGCTATACCATCTCGGTTTGTATAAATACACTCTATGATCGAGGCTATACCATCTCGGTTTGTATAAATACACTCTATGATCGAGGCTGTACCATCTAGGTATGTATAAGTACACTGTATGATCTTCACACAACGACAGAATTGCCTAACGACGCATTTCTCAGAACGCATCACCGTTTGTTAAGTGACTCATTTCTGTACATTGTACAGCTAATAGCAGTGGTCCCTCTCTGTCCACAGGCCCTGCTGAATCTGGCAGAGCGTCTGGGAGAAGCCAAACCCCGAGGGCTGACCAAGGCCGACATCGAGCAGTTGCCGTCCTACCGCTTCAACCCCAACAACCACCAGTCAGAGCAG